>NW_020837951.1:4975161-5000270 GCF_003676395.1 Aethalodelphis obliquidens
ACACACACACACAGACACACACACACACACACACAGACACACACACACACACACACACACACACACAGACACCAGCAGGCAAATCGACATGAAAACGTGTTTATCATCATTAGTCATCAGCAAGATGAAAGTTAAAAGCACAACGAGATACCACTACACACCCACTAGAATGGCTAAAAATAAAAAGACTCACATCAAAGTGTTGTGAGGATGCAGAGCAACTAAATTCTCAAAATCGAGGCTGGGAATGGCATCACGAACCACCATGGAAAAAGGCTTGGGTGCTTCTTATAAAACTAATCACACACCTACCCTTTAATTCAACAATTCCACTCCTAGATATTTACCCAAGAGAAATGAACATATCATTCATAATGCAACTTTTGAATGGGTAAACAAATTATAGTATTTGAACAAATGATAGTATTTGATACTACACTGAGGTATACTGAAATATACCTCCGTAATTAAAAGCAACTATTGATATACATAACATGGATGAATCTCACAAACGTCACAGGAGAAGGAAAGCTGTGGGACTCCATTCGTTTGCAGTCTGCAGTTAAGATTCATCGTAAGACAGGGAGGCCTTGGGCGAGCCTTGGACACAGTCCGGGAGGGAGACTGGCTAGGGAGGGGCTGGGTGGTGAGGAAAGTGCTCTGTATCGTGACTCGGCTGTGCTACTCAAGCGTATACATCTGTCAAAACTGTAAAATTAAATGTGTGCCTTTCAATGCCGTTAAAGTTTACTTGAAAACAAACAATCCAAAAGAATTTTAAAAGAAAATAATCAGGTTGGGGGGTGGGGTTGGGTGAAGATAAGAATGCAGAATGTCGGCATTTGCTGAAATGCTGAAACTCGGTGACAGGGAGCTACCTGGGGTTCATTACACTTGTTTGTTTTAACTTTTCCATTATACAAAGTCTCTTTTCCCCCTCTAAGGTCAAGACCAAAGACAAAAGAAGACATGGCTCTGTCAGGAAGCAACTGCTCGTCTGAGTGCCAACCAATAAGGATCTCTTCAGGGCACCGAGGCTGCTCCCCGCCCCTTGTTTTCATTCCACCTTGCCGAGGAAAACAGTGGGCTTGGTGTCAGAGGACTTCCAACCTTGGTAAGCAGAGACAGACCGCAGTCCTCCCCTCCTAAACCCTCAGCTGTGAGCCCACCAGCAAACACCCCCACCCACCTGCCCAGCCGTCGTCAGCATCGGTGTCCAGGTCGTCAAGGCCCCGCAGGTTCTCCGCATTGATGATGGTGGGCCTCGGCGCCCGTTCCACCAGCTGCCTCAGCGGACGGATCGGGCGAGTCATTCCCAGCCTGTTTTCTTTTCTGATGAGAGAGAGAAGGGTAAAGATGCTGGACTCGTGTCAAGTATACATACGGAAGCAAACCCAAGTACTTTTCCAAAACTAAATCCTACACTGCAAAGGTTCATGTGTGCCCTTAATATTAAAACCGTCTCCTTTTTAAAGAACACACAGTGAACAACTACATCCTCGAAAGAAGTTCTGCTTCATTCTGCAGTTTTATATGCTCAGGCTAATGTCTAGGGTAGCAGCAATAAACACATGCCAAATCTTCACCTGCCAGGAACCTGAAATCTCTTGTCCTGCCCCAGCCTTCTCACACTCCCTGGGTCTTGAGCTGGCTTCTCTGAGGTCTCCAGAAGACTAAGCACTTTCATATGTAAGCCCACTATCTTGTCCAGTATCACCAACCAGGCTAATTTCTACATACGTGACTATAATGCAATAACCTTACCCGTCTTGGTCATTCATCTGGAACTGTCTAAAAGGAACACGGGGTTCAAGACGGAGCTGGGGAAGGGGAAAAGATCCTCGTTCCACTGTACCCTGGTTCTCTGATGACTGTGGCGAACACATCTGAAACATAACATCAATGAACAGGGTTTTCTGGTAATGACCCAGATTCTAAGTTGCACTTGCATTAAAATTTGTTTTGGAAAATGGAAAATGGGAAAAAGAAACAGGAAAGTCTTGGGGTTTTCCAATTAATCCTATCAATCACCATCTCCCCCATTTCTTTCCTGCTGTCAGTATGCAAATCTGGGGACCTGTGCCTTGGGGGAATATACCTGCCTCTCCTTCTTCTAAAGAGCTAAGGCTAAGATAACATCCACATCACCAGGGAAAGAAGCCAGAGGCCCTTAAGATTTGAAAAGAAGGAGAGAAAATGCAAAAGTAATGGAAGCCTCCAAAGTAGGGTATCAGGGCAAAGAAACTGGGAGGGAGAACCCAAGGTGGACATTCAACCACGTGAAGTAGGTTCTGCTGGACATGAACAATCGGACCTCATGGGGAAAAAAATGCACACTCCGAAGACTTACAAAAGCAGGAAGCATGTCATGGTATGTAGGTGGGTGGTATACATTCCCCATGAACTGTGAAGCCCCTTTTCGGACAGGCTGAGCCGGGCGGAGAGAGGGGTCCTTAGAATCGCTGGTACATGACGAGGAGGGGGCTCCGTCTCCCGCACTCGAGTTCCTGCTGCCCAGCTCAGTTGGGGAGGCGCTCAGAGACGTGGCAGAAATTATGTTTCGCCCACCGCCCTCCCTCCAGCTTGTCACATCTGGAAATTGAAAGGGGGCAAAAGGGGAGAGGAAAGAGGAGGGGGAGGAGGGATTGTATGAGGTTCTGAAGGTCAAGGGACCCCCCTCACTCACCAAAAAATTTTAAAAAAATAAAAAAAACAAAAGTGAAGAATCCAGTCGACTGGTCAAGTCTGTCAGGGAAGGTGGGGGGCAGACACCTGGCCAATGAATATGAACTTGCTGAGGGAGTCTGACTGTCAGAGAAACACAAAATAAGGTCCACTCAGAGAGAAGGCAAGTGTCAACGAGACGTGGTCTTCATCGACTCTCAGAAACTACACAACCTCAGACCTGACACTCCAAAGAAACCAAGACGGCCCCAGTGAAAGCAGCCTTGGGTCATTTCTTCCACAATCATGCTGACCCCAACAAGACCAGCACTGTGCTCAGCACTGGACTGGACTTTAGAACCAGAGAGAGTTCCGGACACGTGTTCTAGCTCCATTCAGCAGTGGCACCTCTAGTCAGAGACTCCCCAGCTGTGAAGTAAAGCAGAGCTGCTCTCCCCTCTCCGAGAGGGGGCTGGAAGGGTCTGGGGCCCTACCCACCGGGCCTCACCCCACCTGCTCTGGCAGCGGCCTGTGGGGCCCTCCCACAGGTCACAGATTGAAACCTGCCAACCCTCTGTGACCATCTTTTTAAGATGAGGCTTTCCACTGCAAATGTAGCAAAGCCTGGTGGAATTCAGAGGCCAACGAGGAATCAGATGAGCCAAAAAGACTCCTCTTTCCAGTCAACTTGTAGTTAGGAGTTGAAACAGGTCCCTGAGTACCTGACCCCTAAGAAAATGGAACCCAGGACCGGAGCCGCAAGGTCACAGACTGCTCCCAGCTCTTCAGGTGCCTCGTGCGTGATCTTGGCCAAGCCCTGGTCACCCCTCAGGCCATCTGCTTCTTCATCTTCTCAAACGAGGAGATGGGAGTGATCCCAGAAGCTGCTTCTACTTCTAAACGGTTATAATCCTATAGCAGCTCATCTTAATTAATCCCAGAAAGTTAGAGTTCCTGGCCTAAGGAATTTGATTATGTATTTGGAGCAGCCAAAATACCCCAGCATAGGCCGCTGAAAAGGCCGTATGTTTTATGAGAGCTGCACGGTGATTGTTTCATTTATAGGATATCTGTTCTCACTTTGGGATACCTTGGGGATTAATCAAAACAAGCAGATAAAAGTCTCTCATATTTCAAAACCTGATCAACTCCCCCCCCAAGGGCTACTTCAGAATCCGTGATTAGAACAGATGGAAAAATCCCATTCCTAAACAACACCTTGAATACTAACCACCCAAGACCACGAAGAAAAAAATAGTACCAGTGAGAATTGCTACACAATCCTGCTGACCCCTTGGCCAGACCCCAGATGAGGGGTCGTGGAGGCTAGTGCTGGGCCGGCTACTCAACCAGGGGAACGTGTTAAAAAAAAAAAACCAGATTCTAATTTGGCTGGGGATGGGCGAGGGTTGGAAATCAAGACTTTTTAACAAACGCCCCAAGTGATTCTGACAGGATTCAGCCAAGTTTGGGAGCCGCTGGTTAGAAAACAAGCTCCTGAGTCGGGAATCAAGTTAACTGACCCTTGGTCTGTCTGTCCTCGCCGTGACCACCCAGGCACAGCAGAACTAACATCTGATGCCTGCTGGGAAGGCGGACAGGCCTGGCCTGACCCAAAGGACAAGAAAGGAGGAGCAACCTCCAGCCCAGCCCAGGGAATAAGTCCAGCAGACGCATGGATCAGGTGCAGGATCAACGGGCGTGCTTTCCAGGCAGGGAGCCTGGCTCCTCGAGAAACGGCATGCTTCTACGAGGGCTGAAAGACAAGGGGAAATTCTGCTGTTCCCGTGGGTGCCCAGACAGGGGCTGCAGTTCACTTACTCTGAGGGCGGAGGCTTGGTCCTGGCCCATACGACAGATCTAAGACGCCCTTTTCTTTGCCAGCCTTGTCCTGCCCTCCAGCTGCTTTCAGCGTCGGAAATTCCTCGGGAGAGAAGGATAATAGTCGGCTTGAGGCCCTTAAACCTGTCAAGAGAATTGGGAAGACGTGTGGAGCAAGTGAGATGGGCATCAACAGCTCTCTGCTTTACCAACGGCACACGCTGGCAGCCACGCTGCCCTGAAGGGAGCTCCTTCCTGGGGCGCTGTCTGCGCTGGCCTTCTGTGCCCGCAGAGTGGCACTAGGGTTCCCTGACAAAGGGAGGCTGCCCGCAGACCGCACCAGGTCCCTTGCCAGCCACCCTGCAGGAGCTGGTCACAAAGGGCAGGGGGTAAGGTATGGCAGCGGTTCCAGCCCAGATCCTTCCCTCCCACTCCTGGAAGAAGGCAGTAAGGTCCTTCCAGTGGCCCTGGGGGGCGGATAAGCACGGTCTTTGGTGAAATCAGCCCAGTGAAGCCAACTGCTTTTGGGTGGAGGTAATGCCCTGGCCCCCAACGCCTCCACCCTAGATTTACACCCTCACCCTAGATTTATGCCTCTTCGTCTGTCCACTCCAGTTGACTATTTTCTACAGAGATCCTCAAGCCCTACAAGACCAAACATTTCACTCTTGCGATCTGGGAACAACTTCTTTGTTCTTTCATTCGTTCCCCTACACTATGAACTCTGCAGAGAAGAAGCCTTTTCTTAACTTTGTTCCAATCACTCACAGCACTTAGCACCGGGAACCTGCAATCGTCTTTTCAATGAATAGATAATAATAAACGATGCATTTTAGGGTCTAGAGTGGGATTTGGTCCCTCTCCTGGAATACACAGCGCGTGTCCAGCACCACACAAACTTAATAACAGCAACATCACACAGTAAAATGTCCAACTGTGACATGCTTTGATCCCTAGACAATACAGCCAAATCTGTCCCTAGGTATTACTGATCTGAGGACCTGCTAACTCAGGCAGACTTTGCCGGAAAGATGCAGCAGGGATTAGTGCAGATGCACAAGGCGGTGATTCATCCACCATCCCACTTAGTAAAAAGGTCCAGGGTCAAATGAACATGCCGGGGGGATAACTGGACACATTATTAACCAATGATTAACCTGAGAGATAATCGCCAAGTGTCGCAAAGGAGCACTACTGCTCACATAGTTGCTTCATTATGTTAAAAGGTCATTGGCAAGAATGAAATACGAAAGTCTTGCTTTTAAAATATGGTAGAGGGACTTCCCTGGCGGTTCAGTGGTTAAGACCCCGCGCTTCCACTGTAGGGGGAGCGGGTTCCATCCCTGGTCGGGGAACTAAGATCCTGCATGCCGTGCAGCGCGGCCAAAAGAAAAGAAAAAAAGGAGATAATTTGAAGTTAAAAAACAACAGTAACAACAACAGCAAATGCCTAGTACTTTTTTTCTGCCTCAACAGTCATGAAGGTATTATTCTAATCATGAATTAAACTTACCCTCCACAGATAAAAAAGATAAAGTGAAGAACTCAAAATCTCAAACCAAAGTAGTAGTATTCCTAAGGTTTGAACACCCTGTAATGTTCACCCACCAATCCCTCCTACCATCTGTTCTCTGCCATGAGAAACTGAGGCAGTGAAATCAGGGGCTTCTCTGAGGCCCCAGATGGAGCCGCCGGTGGTGCTCTGGCAGCAGAGCCCACGAGCCATGTGCCTCTGGCCTCTGCCTGAACCACACAAGCAGGCCTCCTGGGCCTGATCCAAGTGAAACAGACCAAACGACCACCTTCTACATGGAGAGAGTCTGTCAACTCAGGAAGAACCCTTCTGAGTTCCAAAGAGTCATGAAAATGTTTGTGGGCCACACCCCCAAATCCCACAGCCCTGGTGGCATCGCGGGCTTGTGACCCCGGCATAGGAGGGGAACCAGAAGCCGGGTTCCCGCCCCGGCCCCACCTGGTCGGCACGTGTCTGTTCTCTCCTCTTGGGCTACTGGGCTCTGCCGTCTCCCAGACGAGCTATCACATGTTTACAGAGTATTTTACTGTGTTTTAGGATTATTTTCTAAATCAAGTTTTCTTTTGATAGGTAATACAATCAAAAGGTTCAAAGGTAAAAAGCCTTAAAAGAGCATAAACAGAAGCCTACCTCCTACCCTCGTGCCCCATCTGCCTACTTCAAACACCCTCACAAAACAGGTAGTCTTCTGTTTCGTTCCTTCTCTCCCTTCCTCTTATGTTTCCTTCCAGAGATTTTTTTTTAATGCGCATACAACATTTTTAGAAGCATACTTTCCCTCTCCCCAGTTGTTTGCACAAATGGTAATATACTCTGCGTACTATTCCACACTTTTTTTCACTTAAGAATATGTCCTGGAGATCTTGCCAGATCGGTAGAAAACTGCTTTTTTTCCTTACAGCCAAGTAGTATTTCATTAAAGTACCATCCTTTGACGCACATTTCAAGGGACTGTGTCCAATCTTTTGCTATTACAACGTTGCAATGAATAATCTCGTGCATGTCATTTCACACAGCTGTAAGTATCATCTACAGGGTGATTTCCTCCAAGTGGAACCTCCAGGTCAAAGGGTATTCGTGCTGGTGTGTGACGGGCAGTGCCAATTTACACTAGTTTTTTTTAATCTCTGTAAGTTCTTGTTAGATTAAAATGAATATTCCATTTACTTAAGGAAATTGCAACCTTATGGAAATGAAGGCTATAGAAAGCAAAGAACCACTGTTAACAGTCCAGTGAATCATCTCCGTCATGCCTCCGTGAAGACCTTGCTTCCCGTCTGCAGTGCCTTGTTGCATCCCCGCCCCACCTGGCCCCGCTCACCCTCCAGGCTGGGGCAGCCAGCTGAGCTCCCCCTGCCCTTTCTCCTCTAGGCGAGCTGCGGCTCCAAAGCCCCCGGCACACCTTCGGGCTGAGGAAGGGGTGGGCCTTCAACCGCACAGCGACCGGAGGCTAGAGGGGCCCGTCCTTGGGGCATCGGAGTGGCAGGGGTGTGTGGGGAAGGTGGCACACGGAGCTGGTTTTCTACTCTAAGCCATACAACGTAAAGTCTGGCCAGGCCTTGGCCAGCAGGGATACGCAGAAGACAGAGGGCAGTGCCGGGACAGGAGCCAAGGGTAAAAAAGGCAGCCCGTGCTGGTTTACAGAAAAAAAAGCAACTGCGGTGTAGCCACTCACACCACCGTCCCTCTCCATCCAGCTTGGGGCGCCGCCCAGCGTGCTCTGCACAGTGTGCTAGAAATACGCACGCCTACACTGGGAAACCAGGAGAGTTCATGTAGAAGAATCTGGGTTTTTGGCTCCTCTCAAGAACACCCGTGGACCCTGGGCCCACATTCTCAAAGGGCTCTAGATGCTGGAGGGGAGCCAGATTTCCCTCTGCCCCAGCGCCCCTCAGCCATGCCACTCGGGGGCCGCTCTGCTCTGGGCCTGCCTTGGAGCCATTTCAGTCTGTTGCTCGGCATTCACTTAAAACTCGGGATGCTTTCCCCTTCCACTCACCCCACATCGGCTGTGCAGAACCACTGCAGCCGTCTGAGTCCCTGTGTCAGGCGGGACACCAATGGTAACAAATACCACGCAACCTCCGCATGCTCTGGTGTCACTGCCCAAAAGCAAGCAGTTCCCGAGGCTGCTGATGTGCAAACCCAGGTACAAAACCAGTGCCCCGCAGGCAACACCTCCTCCCTGGGGGCTGGGGACTCGCTCCAATGGCGGCTCAGCCGACGAGGGAGCCCAGGGCCAGCGCCCGGTCTCTCCGCACACCTCGGGAGGGCTGTCCTTAGCAATAATGTTCAGTGAAACCAAAGAGCTGACGTGCTCTGCAGAATCAGCACTTCCACCGCCGGGGCAAAGGCAGTAACTCGCTCTGGGAGGAGAGTCCACAAAGCTGCAAGCCGAAGACTGCCTGGACAGAACTGGAGCAGCCCAGAAAAGGCACACCTCCCTCCCACCCGCCCACCGCCACGCCACACACACACTTACCACCTTCGTGTCCTGCTGGCTTTCCATTCAGCTGTGCCCATGACTTTGGTCCACCTGGCGCTGAATTTGTATTCTGAAAGAAGGAAGACAATGAGAACAGGGTCTGCGGTCCACTCCCTGAGCGAGTCAGAACAAGGTGCCCTCGGACCCTCACCTGAGGTCCAGACCCTACACTGATGTACCCACCACCACCAGCGGGGTAAGGTCCAACCACGCGGGCTTTCCATGCAGCCTCCCACTCGGGCAACAGTCCAGGGTCAGGACCCACGGCCACATGACAGACGAGGGGCAGGCCGGAGGGCGAGCGGCCAGCTCAGGGTCCCACGGCAGAGCCAGCGGTGCGCTCGGAACATGCTGCCAGGCTGCCCCTCATGCCCACACAGAGCTACTCTGTCTTGCTCCAGGGACAAGACCAAACCCCAATTCTAGTGTGTCTGAAAAACTGGGTGGCGCCGCTAACAGAACACACGCGCGAGAAGGCTCACGTGCCTGACGAGTCGCTGGCCAGGCGGCAGCACCACTTTCCACAATCACTGCCGTGCCACAAGGCACCACTCCCCAGGCGCGCGGCCTTCCGCCTCCACTCATCTGGGCTTGCCCGGCTCGGCTCACCTCTGCTGAAAGCTCACCGCACGCCAGGCACGGTGCTAGGCACACCTGGGTCACTTGGGTTAGACACTCAGCTAGTGAGGCGGGACCAGGACTTGTCCCCACCCTGCCCACGCCCAAAGCCCCTTCAGGTCCCCAACCACTGAACTCAGCTGTCTTCCCAACAACATGCTACTTAACAACCGAAGGTAAAGATACACAAATCCAAGCTGATGCAGCATGACGTTCCATCACTTACTGGACTAGATCCTGGATAAACAGTTACCCCTTCCCATCCTCCCCCTGCCTCTGCCGCCACACACACTCAAGGCAGACAGCTGTCTCTCTTGCCTTCGATGCAGAGCTGAGTAGGCGCAATAACGCATGTATTTATCACAGACTTGCCCTGAGTGCTTGACCTGAGAGGCCTGGAACGCCCAGGGTCCCCCGTGCAGACCACACAAGGGAAATGCCAGCACCGTGACAGGGGCAGGGCAGCCCCTGCTGGGAAGGGCGAGGCTCCAGACCAGCGGGAAGCAGGGGGCCCCAGGGCACTGCCATCCCACAGCCTACGGCTCGGGGTCTGCAGCCAAGCCTGAAGCCACAGGGATGGCCCCCACCCTCACCCCCGGAAGAGAAGGCCTAGGGGCCACGAAGGCGTTAACAACACTGTGGCAAATCTCACCCCAAAGCTGGGAACCACCGGGGGTCTCCTCCCAACACCGTCCCCGCACGAGAGGAGAGCTGGTAAGCGCCAGGCGGAGGGCCCGCGTGCCAGCTGCAGGACAGGGCCCGACCCGACCGCAGTCCCCGCGGCACCCGTGCTCCACAGGTGCCCAAGCCGCACGCAGGCCCGGCCCAGGCCTGTTTGTCTCTAACAAGCTTGGAAGGTGAGTCTGACGTAGAGCCAGGGCTGTAGAAACAACCAGGGCTCCAGAAACAACCAGGGCTCCTTAATCGCACTCAGCTTCAAATTCTGGGAAACAGATACGAACTCCACACTACATGCTCTGACTGATCAGCAGGTCCCAGTGGATTTAGGCCAATGAACATGCAGTCTCGCATGAATGTGGATTTCTTCTTGCTTCTCCTTTAATTTCAAAGCACAGTTCAGTGTTGGGCAGGGAGGGTGTCCCTCTGGTAAAGCCATAAGCTTTCCCCGCAGATGGGGACGGTACCTCGGTCCTTCTACTGCCCAGGCAGCAATGCAAACTGAGTCATTCTTTCAAGGGAGCCAGTGAACGCCAGGTATCTGTCTAGATTTTTTCTGGTCTTCTAAAAGATTCAGACACCTTGCCTAGATTTCTAGCTACCAGATACCGGCCTCTGTACCCACAGACAGACACCAGTGGGCCAAGTAGGATATGAGCTCTTGATTAAATCATGACTCTGTTTAGAGGCGTATGAAGTGCAGCAACAAATAAAGGATCACAGCTTGGTATTTCCCACAGCATGCTCTGAGAGACACTAGTCTCTAGAGACGTTCGACGAAAAGAGGTTTCCAAGGATAAATACATTTCGGGACCGCTGTCCATGATGTCCTTTTCTCGGAGACTCACAGGACACATTAGCATACTGAAGACACCGAGAGAAAGTATGACATTAAGAAAGCCAAGCAAAGGAGCTGGCTTCATTGTGTTTTCCAAACTCATCAGACCACTGAACCTTCTGTAGCCTAACACCTGCTGTCTCCTTTTGACACTTGCTTCCGGGGAGACACTGCGGGGGGCCCGATCTAGCCTGTAGCTGCCAGAGTGACTCACCTCAAGCTAAGGCAACTGGAATCAAATTAGGCGTCTATGTTCTATTCTGCATCTGGGGTCTTTCTCAAGAGTCACTCATCAGGTTTGCCTCTGGAATGAGCACGTCACGCAGAGCCACGCTTCTCAGCGACAGCTCCCATCGGTCCCCAGCGCCAGGGAGCTCAGAGGCGCCGACGCCTAGGCAAGCATCGGGACCGGGTCCCCAGCACCTACCTCCTGACTGATCGACTGTGTCGGTTTCTGCAAATTGGAGACAGATTTCTGCAAACCCGGCTGCGGCAGCAACTCCGGCGGCTGAGAGGCCGTCGCACTGGAACTAGACAAAGGCAGGACACACACAGGAATTAGACAGGCACCGGCCAAGCCCACAAGGTCCCTCCACATTCCCGAGAGACACGGCTGCTCGCTGGCTGGGAGCAAGACCTCCTCTGGCCAATAAAGATACCTTCCCCGGCGGACTCCTAGGCTGGCCAAGGCAACGAGAAACTGGACCACCTGTGAGGTCTGCCCACCGACGCCTGATAGGACAGGCCAGCCCTCTGCCTTTCCACAGAGCCTTCTGTCTGCGAAGACTGAAAGCTCACGGCCAACAACGAAGTGATGGAGGACATGTCACGAGGGAGACTGCGTCGGGACAGGGAATGGGCTCTGAGCTCCCGCCCCTCGCTCCTGACCAAGAGCTCACAGCTCCTCAGGGGCTGATCTCTTTGAAGCATGAGCAGATTTTTTTTTTTTAAACCTTCTCTTGGCTTATAAAAGAAATATATGCTCATGATAAAAATAAATAAATACATGTAACACAGAATTTGTCACGATCTCATCCTCCGGAGAGAAACTCAAGCAGATTTTTCTACGTATATTAGCATAGCATTTTGTAACACAAGTAGGGTAACACCATACACACAGTCCAGCAACTCGTGTTTTACTCAATGCCCTTGACATCTTTTTGTGACAACACACATGGATCTACTGCTTTCTTTTAATGACACAGTACAGGTGGATGGGCCACAATGTGCCAACCTCCAATTTTTCTTCTATTACAGATAAAACTGCAATGAGCATTTTTGTGTACACATCTTGGCACACTTGTGTGTACGCAATTCAGTAGTCTAATTGTGTTCAGTAGTTCTTAGAAGTGGGACAGCTGGATCAAAAGACGTTTTAAAGTTTAAAAGATACCGTGGAGCTACCCTCCAGCAAAGGTGCGTCTGTCGATCTATACCCCACAAGTCATATTCTGAGAGCAATAAGAAAGGGTTCTGAAGGAAGATTTCTGCCAACTTGCAGCCTTCCAGTCACTCGTTCTGTTCAACCTTCCATGCGACGAGCTTCAAGGAGGACAGCAATCCCCTGGCCAGAATCCACCCAATGCCGGTGGCTCAGCTGAAGGCAAATTCTACACACATCCAAGGCTTACTCAACCGAGTAACTCACCACCTGTGATTATTACACAATGAAGGCCACTGACCCTCCTCTCTCACATCACCTTCTACCTGAAATAGATGCTTCCAGGTGGTGTCACTTCTGTGGTCTCCAAACACTGAGTCCCAGCAGGTGTGGCCCCCCTACTCGGCCACCTCCCTGACAGCCTCGTGAGGATGTGGCCCAGGGGAGGCAGAGAAGCAGCGCCGGGGTCTGCTGCCCCCGCCAACACTCACTCTTCACCTCTGGCTGGCAAACATGCTTCAGCACACTGGCCTCGTTGAAGATGCCTGACGCTTTCGATGCTACTGGTACATAAGACTGGATAAAAGGAGGGAGCAAGGCTTTGTCCTCTCTCTCTAGAACTTTCAGTAGCAGAGGCATTTCAACGCTTACACTGAGCTGTTTGCAGCGTCTACACTTGAACAGAATGAGGACATCCGCCACGTATCACCTCTGTGCCAGGCCCTGTGCTAAACACGTGACTTGGGCAAATCTCATCCATTTCCTGTAGCCACCCCCGGAACCAGGTGTTATTTGTACTTCACAGGAGGACAATGATGCTCAGAAGTCAAATAAACCAGGTCCCATAAATGGCCTGGCTGGAAATCACACACATCTGTCCAGTTCTAAAAGTCACACTATACCGTCAATCAGGATGATCCCTAAGCCAACGGTTAGGAACTGTCTTAAAATTTCAGTTATTACTGATCATCTGAGCGAATTATTGGCTCACTCTCTACATATTGTCTGAAGTAACTACAGAAGTTTTACAGAAGCTATTGGCCACTTCCAATTAGAGAAAAGGACCCTGGCTGGCAGGCTGTGCTCTGGGCCACTTTTACTTTCTGGGTCCTGAGTATCAATCAGCAGCCAGACCACAGGGGAAACACAGGGCAGGAGAGGGTATGAGGCTGGACTGCTCTGTTTTCACGGCCAAGCCCAGCAGCAGGGCTCTGCCTGCCAGCCTCAGAGAGGCCCTGTCCTTCCCCAAACCCCTCCCAGCGCAAACCCCAATCCTCTTTCCTGGACACCCTACCGCTGGCTGGAACGCAGCCGGGCCACGGGCCACGGAAGGAGGAACGAAGGCTCAGGCGGCACACTCGTGCTTTCAGCGCCACCACACAACCTCCCTCTAATGATGATCTCTGTGCCAGATCCCGGGCCTCCTAAGGCTCCCGTAAGTGCTGTGCCGGCAGAGGGTGGGCCTGCAGGGAGGCTGCGCGCTGACCCCGAGTGCCTGGACTGGGGCGGCTGTCCTCGTAACTGAGTCCTACAGAGCATGTGCAGACACCTGTGTGGGGCGCTGCTGCCCCAACAGCTGGGACGGCTCCACCTTCTCTACCTGGGGCCCAGCACCCAGGGACCCCAACCAGGTGAAGCACTCAGCTCTCCCCACAGTGGCTCCTCTGGGAGAGGTGAGCCCTTCTTAACAAGGCACAGGGGACACTGGTCACCAGGGAAAGGCAGCTCACAGAAGCACTGTTGCATCGGCTCCCAGAGCCAGGAAAAATGAAGGCAGGGAGCAAGAAACTGCTAAGTAGCAGGAGTCGGGGTGAAAGAAGCTTCCTTTGGAACCTGCCCAGTTCTCCAGAGCTGCCCCTGCAGGAGGAGAGGGGGCCGGCCACGGACGCAGCTCCAGCTCCCGGCCCTCCGCCCGCCCCTCTGCTCTCACCTCTTTGGGTCTTGCTGATCCTGCTTGTTTGCCCATCCCGTCCCGTCCTTGGGTACTATAACGATGTTGGGGTCGTTTCCTTTGTTTTCAGACTTCAAGCTTGGCAGGTTTGCAGGCGGTGGCATACGCCGGGCTGTGGCAACTTTCCCGAGACTCTGTAAGCCATGTCTAGGAATAACTGTGTGGAGGGAGAGGTGGAAAGA
Organism: Aethalodelphis obliquidens; assembly: GCF_003676395.1. Lineage (NCBI taxonomy): Eukaryota > Metazoa > Chordata > Mammalia > Artiodactyla > Delphinidae > Aethalodelphis > Aethalodelphis obliquidens. The sequence continues at coordinate 4,989,314 of NW_020837951.1, forward strand.
TATGTTGCACAGAAAGTCATGGAAGGAAAGATGCCGGGTTCATTCAGCTGCTCTTCCAAACTCTAGAGGATAATGACAGAGGCAACCAAACAACAAACAAGGGACAGACCCGCCACGCAAACACACAAAAAGTGCTTGGTGGTCACTTGTAGTCAGTCCTTTTACAAGCCCTTCACCGAGGACTTCAGAGACACAGGAGCTGCTGAAGTCTGTGAGGAGGCTTCCAGTTTGCTCGCGGGCAGAAGGCTCAGGGCGTTTAGGACATGGGGGAGGGGCCAGGCCTAGAAACCTCCATCCCACAGAATGACTAGCCCTGTGCAGAGGGGAGACTGCTCTGGCCTCGTTACAGCAGGACCGAAGGGACAGCCTCGCCTAGACCCAAGCCAAGCCTGAGCAGGGCCCCCGGCATTCATAAAATTCTCAAGGGGTGTGGACAGAATCAACAGGAACTTACCCCGCCAAGCTCCGGAGTATTAGAACCATGAAACCTAAAGGGGTAACTAACTCTAATGCAAATTAAATTCCATTCTGCCCATCGGGCTCAAAATATCCATGGCTTCAATAAGATAAGACAGAGGAGGAAATAATCCTAGCACAGCAGTCAGGATATTCCAGGCTCTGAAATCATACATCAATTAGGAGCAGAGGGGGACGTGTTTCCCCTGAACTACAGGATGACCTCCACGTGCCCAGCAGACTGGTCTGCATGGACCATTCCTGTCTGACCAGACAGGGGACTCTAGGTTTTCCTGATCCTTGACCTGGAGCTTCTCGCTTAAGGGAAAGCGTAAGGAACGGGCCTCCAACCCCCTCTCACCTGAGGGTCTGGCCGAGTCTACTGACTTTCCTTGACGCTTGTCAAACAGGCTGAGGGTCGGGTACCTGCTTTTCCCATCCTTGCCCTTGGTTATCTGCCCCAAGCGATCGGACATTGCGATGAAATGTCATCTAGTAAGGAAATTTTTCTCGGCACCGCTCCCGATCTGCCTTTGAAGTGGGGGGAAAAAAAAACAAAAAGAGTGTTAATCCACCAGAACCTCTGATCCAGTGGACGGAATCGTTCAGGGCTCACGGATCTCCTTAAAGATCTGAAGAACGCTTTGGACGGACTCTGTCCCTAGAAAGTTGCCCTTAGCGCGCACGGGCAGCCTTGCTCACATTTAAAGAGCAACGCTAAGAACCCTCCCTGCCTGAAAAGCAGCTGACTCTTATCACTCACCAACCACACTGAGATGTAAACTTCTGCACACCGAGTCTGCTCCCTGAGTCAAGGACAGCTCCGCAAGGTGGAAAAACAAATGCTCGCCCCTTGTAGCACATCCGCGTCACATCGAAAATAAGGTCGTCCTTATGGAAGGCTACTGTCCATTTCAAGGATGAGCAAACCCAAAGCAAAGGGAAGCACACAGTCAGGAAATCACCCAGGAACAGCCGGGTGCAGGTACCTTTCACACTAAAGGACCAGCACTCCGAGATGCAGACGGGGCAAACAGAGAGCAGGCCTCCCGGTGCAGAGCCCCCGCGGCTTCACCATCCACTCCTGCCTTCCACTCAGAGAACGTCTTGAAAAACCGACCAAGGAAGAAGCTTTTCCCCTCTGCCACCTTCTAACTTTCTACAGGCTCCTCTAGGAGCACTTTCCTCATTCACTTCCTCGCTCATCCATTTCAATACTCAGTAAGGCCACGTGCCAGCTCCAGTGCCTTTTATTCCACCCTCACCCTTGGCCTCACTGGCTCTAAACTTGACCATGGAAAACTAAAACTTGTACAAGTGACCATTACCTCCCATTAGAATTAGTGTATGGAAAAGAAAGCTAAAGCACCAGTTTGGGCATGTCGGTAAAATGACAGGACGGAGGTAACTGTGAAAACATCCATGACTCATAACAGGCACTTGGTGCAGCTGCAGCACGAAGGTCTGTCATTTGATCCTATTCTGAAGCCACGCCGGCCAGAAGAGCACATCCAGTGAGCTGGGTACATCCATCCTTTCATTCATTTCACATGAAACCTGATACTCAAGACCCGCTGGTCACTGTCTCAGGTACAGGAACAGATAAGCACGCAATGTGTATCCGGAAACACTCAGGCACCTCAATGGATGCCTAGGGGTGAGCGTCCTGAGCTGCACAGGATGTGCAGGGGTCACCTACCAGGTGCAGCAAGAGCCAGCCAAGGGAGAGGCTCACGTGCAGCACCCAATCCCCAGGAAGCGAACCACACTGCAGTGTCCAGGAGACAGGGCTCCACGAAGAAACAAACCAGCAGAAACGCTCAGGTGCTCGCCAAGTTTACACGTGAGAGCACTCGATGCCAGCCACCCTCCCCAGTGCCTGCCTCACGTACCAGGAGCAAGGAAGAGCGATGACAGGGAGGGAAACCAGCCAAAAGTGTCCAAATTCGAGTTCTGATGCCAAGGGTTCCAGGACACACCCCTTTATCTTTAAATCTCCCTCCCCGAAGCTGGATCCAGTGAGTTTCTGCCAAAGTCAGAACTAGTAATAACCTCCCCTGGCTGCTTCCCCCGACTGGGCTGTAAGCCCCTCCTCCAGGAAAGGGACTGTATCGTGTCTGTGTCAGACCAGTAATTAATAGGCTTTCAAATGGAAAACAACCTGAACTTCTCCATTAAGACTAGATGAGATCTTAATTTTAGACACTTGTCATATCAAACCAACAGAAAAGATCACTGGGGTAGGAACATGAATCCCTCCCAATACCCATGGGCACACACACATTCCACTATGAACAAAAGCCCTTGAGACTGCCACCAAGGTGACGGCCACACGTGGCCCCAGCCTGCACAGCTCAGTCTAAAACAGGGGCTGGCAAACACCAGTCAGGGTCCCAGCCAATGGCCTGTTTTGTAAGGCCCTCAAGCTAAAAATTATTTGCTTTTTTACATTTTTCATACTGCTTTTAAAGAAACAAAAAATATGCAACAGGACAAGTGGCCTGCAAACTTGCTGACTCTGGGTGTAAAAGGAAAAGCCTTAAATAAGCACTTTTGAAGGTTTCCAGGTGGGAAATGTATGGGGCAGCCTGCGAGGGCAGCCCTGAAGAGGCCCTACAGCTCCAGCGGGGGTCCAAGGAGGGGCTCCGGCAGAGGGATGGAGTCTTTTATTCATCCATAGGAGACCATTCCATGGGCTATAAATGGGATACTGAGGGACTGCTGGCACTCTTTACAAACTAGTGTGACCTGCTGAATAACAAAAACGTTGACGTCCTAATTCCCAGAACCCGAGAATATGTCCCCTTCTCAGGCAAAGGTGTGATGAAATTAAGGATATTGAGCTGGGGAGATTATCCTGGATTACCTGGGTGGGCTCAAGGTAATCACAAGGGTCCTTACAGGAGGGAGGCAGGAGGGTCAGACCCTAAGCGGTTGACAACAGTAGCACAGGCCGGAGGGGTGCTCTTTAAAGTTGGAAGAGGGCCACGAGCAGAGGGATGCAGGCCGCCTCTAGAAGCTGGAAAAGGCCAGGGAACGGATTCTCCCCCAGAGCCTCCCCTAGAAGGAGCCCAGCCCAGCCGACACCTCGATTTCAGCCCAGCAAGATTCATTTCAGACTTCTGACCTCCACAACTCGGAGAGAACACATCTGTGCTGTTTTCAGCCACGAGATTTGTGGTAATTTGTCACAGCGACCACAGGAAAGTATTACAATCGTTTATTCAACACGTTTTTACTAGGCAGGCACTGTCATGTGCCCAAGCCCTGAGCTGGGACTGGGATACAGCAGAGGATAAAATGGACACGAGCTCCACCCAAAGTCCAGCCTACAAAGATGACGGGACTCACCCACGGTCACACAGCCGATTAATAAGAAGCACGTTCCAGAATCCCTCACTTCAGCACAATGATGGAAAATGCTAACTTACAGCTACATCTCTGCTGTCTCTGACCACAACTTTCACCTGACCACTGAACCTACAAACACTTCTGAACAAAGCCAGTGATGTCTCCTTCCCAGCCACACAACTTGCAGGACTACAGATGCCGCATCATTCATTTAAATCCAGATAACTAGTTCTTTACTAAATTAAAAACCAAACCAACAAAGAGAAATAAAAATTATTCACCAGACATCCTGGGCCATCAAATTGCTACATTAAATCTTAACATGCTTGATTTTTAAAAAATTTTTTTATTGTATTTATTTATTTTTGGCTGCGTTGGGTCTCTGCTGCTGTGCGCAGGCTTTCTCTAGCTGCAGAGAGCAGGGGCTACTCTTCGCTGCGGTGCGCAGGCTTCTCATTGCAGTGGCTTCTTTTATTGCAGAACGCAGGCTCTAAGCGCGTAGGCTTCAGCAGTTGTGGCACGTGGGCTCAGTAGTTGTGGCTCACGGGCTCCAGAGTGCAAGCTCAGTAGTTGTGGCACACGGTCTTAGTTGCTCTGCGGCATGTGGGATCTTCCCGGACCAGGGCTCGAACCCGTGTCCCCTGCACTGGCAGGCGGATTCTTAACCACTGAGCCACCAGGGAAGCCCAACATGCTTGATTTTAAAAAATCAAATGTCTTATAATTCTGAAACTTGACCAGAAAAATTCTTGTTTCTATAGATACTACTAGAAAGTCTTCTTAAAATCTGTTAATCCGGGCTTCCCTGGTGGCGCAGTGGTTGAGAGTCCGCCTGCCGACGCAGGGGACACGGGTTCGTGCCCCGGTCCGGGAAGATCCCACATGCCGCAGAGTGGCTGGGCCCGTGAGCCATGGCCGCTGGGTCTGCACGTCCAGAGCCTGTGCTCCACAACGGGAGAGGCCACAGCAGGAGAGGCCCGCGTACTGCAAAAAAAAAAAAAAAAAAAAAAAATCTGTCAATCCACAAGAATGTAAATTGGTGTAGCCACTATGGAAGACTGTATCGAGATTCCTCAAAAACTAAGAACAGAACTACCATATGAGCTGGCAATCCCACTTCTGGAAATTTATGCAAAGAATATGAAAATACTAATTTGAAGAGCTACATGCACCCCTATGTTCATCGCAGTATTATTTACAATAGCCTAATGGATGAATGAAGAAGATGTGGTATACACACACAATGGAATACTATACAGCCATAAAAAAGATGAAACTGCCATTTGTGACAACATGGATGAACCTTGAGGGCATTATGCTAAGTGAAATAAGTCAGACATAGAAAGACAAATACTGTATGATTTCAACTCATATGTGGAATATAAAAAACCAAACCAACAAACAAAAAAAATAAATGAACAGACCAAAGCAAACAAAAACACAGATACAGAGAACAGAGCAATGGTTAGCAGAAAGGAAGGGGTGGGGAGAGGGCGAAATGGGCAAAGGGGATCAACGTATGGTGACGGACAGAGACTACATGGTGGTGGGCACGCACTGGGGCATACAGAAGTAGAAATATAAGGTTGTACACATGAAACATATAATGTTATAAACCAATGTTACCTCAATAAAAAATAAATCTTAAAAAAAAAGCCTGTCAGTCCAAACTTCTGCCAGTTCACTGATACAAACCGATCTTTCTCTGATTCTGTACTTCCTGGGCCCATGGGCAGAGGTTAGAGTAGACACAGAGAGCTCTCAGTGGGTTTTCCCGGTGACACCACGCTTCTCCGAACTGACCAGTCCCCACACTCACCCTCAGGGAGCACTAGGAGACCGGAGCCTAACTGTACCCCCGCTTCCCGCACCCCAGAAAACAATAAAGAAAACCCTGGCCAAGGGGCACTAAGAGGTATCAGTTGGTCAACAGCTGTCGCTTGAACTACGTCCTCTAAATAAATTCAGCCATTCAGCCAACACCTACTGAGCACCTACTATGTTCAGGGAATATGCTTTCTATTCCTTTTGAAAAGAGCCCCTCCGTGAAGCCAAAACAGGGAGCACACTGGACTAACGTCTGCAACTAAACCCATACGTGCACTTTTTGGAGGGACCCTTCTCCCACTTTTTAACCAAGTTTTGCACCTGCTGGGCACACTACTGGCCTCTCTAGACCTCAGCTTCCCCACCTACAGAACTGAGGGGCCAAGACAAGATTTCACAAATGCCAGCGGGTTCTAAAATCAAACATGTCAATGTAAACAAAAAAAGATAAAAAAAAAAAAAAACCCATGTCAATGTTAATAACCCACAGCCATGGAATCACACGACTTACTGTCAAAGCAGCCATGTCTCACCACACATCGGACTGGATCCTGTATTTCTATAGCAATCTGGGGTGCTAACAAGCAACGCTACTGAGCCACCATTGCTACGGAGACAACACCTGTGGGGAGGGGGCCTGATGGTCGATGGTCGTTCACTGCAGCGCTCCACAGTCAGACTGCACAGATGAACACCCTTCAGCCCCAGTTCTCTCTTAGAGCAGGGTGGGCAAATTACAGTCAGCCTAAAGAATGTGCAAGAGGCCAGCATGCTCCACAAAGCAACAACTATTTACTACCCGGCCCTTTACAAAGCAAGATTACAGACACCAGCCTCAGGGCATGCAAGGGTTCATTTATTAAGCCAGATTTCACTGGATACAAATCCAAAATACAAATAAGAACACTCTGGTTTCCCCAACGGTATTGCAGGTATGTACCTCCTCCAGCGAATCCGTGTCAGGTTTGGGGCCCAGCTCTGCCCCACACCCATCTGGCTACTCTGCTTGCCCCTCGGTTTTCACAAACATCAGCAGTCTCTCTCTCTCTCTCTCTCTCTCTCTCTCTCACACACACACACACACACACACACACACACACACACACACACACGCACGCACGCACGCACGCACGCACGCACGCGCTCCGCTAGCCTGTCAGATAACAGAGAGACTTGCAGGCAAACATGGGGGTGTGACTCATGAAGCTGGGGAGGCGAGGGAACACACTTCTGGGTGGGTCAGAGGCGTGTCCATCCCAGCCTGCCTCGTGGTGCCAGGATCCGGACGAGCCTGCTGAGACACCGGGTTCTGCGGGCAGCACAGACCAAGCCTGGAGCACAGCCACGGCTTTCACGCTGCTTGCTCTTCCTTTTCTAGGCAACAGAATTCATTTCTGTATTTTTTTTTTTCCTAAACAAGATCTAATTTGGAAGCTCGGTATTACATATAAAGCAGCTACGAGCCAAGGGAGCGCCGTCCCTAGTCCTGCCCCCACTGCTGGAAGCCTGCCTTCCCACGCAGCCACCTGAGGCCCTGCCTGGGCCCCGAGGCTGTGAAAATGGCTCGCCTAAAAGAAACAGGAAAGAAGGACCCCAAATCCGTGTGAAGACAGCTTTGGGGAACGAAGCAAAGGACATTTTAACACAATTCCAAGTCTGCCCGTTTTGGCAAGTCACCTACAGAAGTGCTGAGAGGCCCAGGCTCTGCTGGAGCAATACAACCAGAAAGATTCACCAACAAGGGCAACTTAGTCACCAGGCGCCGAGCCTCCAGACGGCAGGCCCAGCCGTCCAGCAGGTCACCAGACGCCTGCCCTCGGTCCACCAGAGGGAGGACCTCCCGCCCTCCAGCTTATCAAAAGCCATTTCCGAGTAACAGGATTCATTTCACTCCCACTTGGGTACCAGCCAGCGGCAGACGCCCGCCCAGCCAGGGACTCCCCGGGGAAGCGCTCCGCGCTCAAGGCAGGCCGGCACCCTGCTGACACTCACTGCCCTCCATCCTCTCGGGAAGACACTACTGTCATCAGCCTGCTTTACAGAGGAGGACACTAAGTCCCTGCCCAGGGTCACAGGCTGGAGCCTGGGCAGGAACACCAGGCCACAGAGGGGCCCTGATGTCAGGCTGCTGAGGCTCTGTCCATGGGAGGGCGAGTGCACTGGTTCTGACGCAGGGCAGCGCCAGCTCAAGGCTGCCTTCTGGGCGACTGCACGGATGACCGGACCGGACAAGCCGTTCAAAGATGAACCTTTTATACGCGCAGGTGCTGCCCACAGCCAAATTTACACCGGGGCAAACCCCGGCTTTTCACAGGTCTCCCTGAGCCCGGTAACACTTGGTCACATCACCTGCTTTCCTAAGCAGTCCTCAATCCTCAGGACACCTGGAGCCATCACCACCGACAATGAAGGACCCAATGCGAGCTCCAGCCTGGACCCCACCTCTCAGAGCGGAGGTGGTCAGTCACCGGGGAAGACCCACGAGCCACAGAAACAGCACGTTCAGACTAAGTGCCACCGGCTCGAGACACAAGCAGAAGCCCCCGGCCGGCGTGGAGAAAAAGGAAAGCGTAATCAAACAGGAAGGGAAGCTGAGAGCAGCCTGGATAAACAGGTCAGGAAACAAGCACGTGGGTCAGTAAAGGACCTGGGCGTCAGACAGTATGCTTGTCCAGTCTCAGTCAGAACATAAAGAACCATCCCCCACAAAATCTGGGTACAAGATGAATAAACAATTCCATCCTTCTCCAACACTGCCAAAAAAAAAAAAAAACACTTCAACACGGGGGACGCCCCACATCACCTAGTTCAAGTTATCAGATGTGTGCTGCCCGCTCTGTGTAGCAGACACGGGGCTACTAGCTGCTGGGGGTGTGGAAGCAACGAGACCCCAGCCTGCCCTCCAGAGCAGGCTCCAGACAGCAGCATCTCCATCACCGCCACTCAACCGCCCAGTGCTGCTGCAACCACAAACATAAACAAAGCAGCAGAGCTGGGTTCCAATAAAACTTTATTTACAACAACAGGAGTGGGGGCTGGATTTGGGGCTGCAGTTGGCTGACTCCTAGTCTAAAGGGAGAATCAGATGTGGAAAAGAATACATCACAGTAAAATGGATTCAACAAAAAGGGGTTCATGTATCCCCCTGGACTATGCCCCAGGACGAGGCAGGAGTGGGGGGTGGGGATGGGGAATCCCACCTGGGTTTGCAGGGAAGCTTCTGCACCCTCACTCAGCAACAGCATGACCAACTCCACACCTCCAGCCTCCAGGGGCTCCCTACAGGGCCCCAGTCAGAAAACCAGGGCGGCCCACCAGAAGCACAGGGCCCCACACCTCTCCAGCCCCTAGGAGGCAGGAGCTGGCCCACCTGCAAAGCTGGAGCCTGGGCCCAGGCAACCCACCTGCAGGAGCCCAGGCAGGTGAGGTTTCTGCGGGACAGGCCAGCACAAACCTCTCCAAGAACAAGCTGCCTGCAAATAAAGGCCTGAGGACCAAATAAGGGCTGGGGTTAAAGGAGACTCGAGCCACCACCCGAAGAGGTCCACACCTCTGAGGGAACAGCAACACCTTAGGAACCTACAGCAATTAAAAATAAGGACGAAGGCCTGAGCTGCAAGGACCAAAGCACTTCCCCGTCCCCAGCTCTCCTGCACACTTCAGGGGCTGCAAGCCCCACCCCTGCTTCCCTGAGCCTCAGAGTCAGCGCTCCCCGTCCTGCCCTAAACCCTTCCACCAGAGCCAAACCAGGTCACAAGCACCTGCTCAGACACCTCCAACCTCATCCCACTGCTCCGGGGTCAAATCCAAACCCTCTAGGCCAGGGGTCCCCAACCCCTGGGCCGTGGACTGGTACCAGACCACACAGCAGGAGGCGAGCGAAGCTTCATCTGCCACTCCCCCAGTGCTGGCATTACTGCCTGAGCCATCGCCCCCCCACCCCACCCCCCAGACCCCGTCCGTGGGAAAACTGTCTTCCGTGAAACCGGTCCCTGGTGCCAGAAAGGGTGGGGACCGCTGCTCTAAGCCAACACACGGCCCCAAACCACCACCCAGTCTCATCCCGCCCCATCCCCCGCCACTTTCATTTCTCCAAAACAGGGGTTTGCATCTTGCCTCCACACTCGCCTGTTTCTCTGTTGACTTAACGGATATGAATATACTGTTACCCACCTCAGAGGTCTGACATCAGGAATAAATGAAAGAACGAACAACACGTGACCCAGTTCTCGCTCGCCCTTAGAAGGCTCTCGACCGTAGGCAGCTACTACCCTGGCTCTGCCCGACCATCAGCCCTGCAACACTCCTTCACCCTTCCAGACTCCTATGCAACCAGCGAAGCCTCCAACTTCCCACCTACCTCTGGGCTCCTGGGCTCCTGGGGCTCCAGGGACCTGACCCCACTTTGCCGTCTCACAGCTTAAGGGCCCTGGTGCAGAGAGCAGACCTTCAAAACCACGACTGAAAATTCACGGGTGTTTAGGATCTGCTTGTGGACCCCTTTAATTAATTCTCAGGAGACAGAGACGCACTCTAATGCTCAGAAGACCCTCGAGATCAACACTCCACTGTGACCCCATTTTAAACAGCACTAAACTGCCCCCGTCTCAAGGTTTCCCATTTGGGGGCGATAAGCAGGGATATGCAACACAAGCACACGCTGGCGTTAGGACTGACTGCCTCATGGAGGTGGACAACCGCGGTCCTGCTCATTTGTTCACCCATAACGTTTTTACAACAAAAGGAATGTACGCTTGATATAGAAAAACTGCAAAACCTTAAAAAAGTAAAAAGTGGTCACCCGTCGGCCAGCTCCCAGTCACACTGCTGGATGTCTCTTCACCAGCACAAGTCACTTAAATTCAGGGGCCACCATGCTGCAGTGCCAATTATCCTGCCTCCTGCTACTCTATTCTACTGTGGTTTTGTTTCCTATTTCAAGAGTTTAGCAATGAAGGTCATAAGACACTATATAAATTCTAAACAGATTTGCTCTTTGTCTAAAATAATTTTGAAAATGATTTTAAGGAAAGCTTAGGGAGTACCGCAGACAGGCCAAGCAGAAGCACATGCAGGATGCTGTCCCAGCCAGCGGGGACTTTGTTTACACCCAAAACCTTTCCCGTAGGAATGACGTCACCTGTAGCAGCTAGAATCTGGGCTCTAGAAGAGGGAGGACTACTTGGCAGGAAGTACTTTTCTTTAGCCCAGGAGAAAGCATTCCTTCCACCTTCCCAAACCCCAGGTCCTCACAGATTCATTCACTGCTGAAAGAACACGGGGCGGGGGGGGGGGGGGGGGGGGGGGGGGGGGGGGGGGGGGG
>NW_020837951.1:5000370-5096215 GCF_003676395.1 Aethalodelphis obliquidens
GAGAGAGAGAGAGGGAGAGAGGGAGAGGGAGAGGGAGAGGGAGAGGGAGAGGGAGAGGGAGAGGGAGAGAGAGAGAGAGGGAGAGGGAGAGAGAGACTGACTCCATCATCCACCAAGTAACAGCCACTGCTGCCTACATGAACTCCCTGACACGAGCCCTCCCCACAAGGATGAATTCCCTCCTCCAGGCAGCAGCTCTCTCTCCACACACACTGCCAGGATGGAAAGAGCCTGTGAGTCCAAATGCCACAGTGGGGACAGCAGCTCTACTTTGGAAGGCTGTTGCGGGAACTGGAGATAACGGCCCCAAGGTGTGAAGAGAAGTCGGTGGCACAGACAAGGGACCCCTCAAACAGGCCCTGTCCCTCCCCCCACCCCTCTACACTCTCTGCACCTTGAGGCTCCCTCCCTTCTCAAGAAAGCAGGGACTGAGAGCTCACTTTCTGCAAGGAGGTAGTGACCAATGATCAGACATCCCCACCCCACTTTCTTCAGGGCCTCACAGCACTCTGCAGCCTCTACGGCAAACGCGGCTCTGGACGTTCTGACACAAAAAGACAACCACCGCTGATCACGTGGCAGCCGAGCGGTATAACTGACACACACACACACAATTATGCAAACACATATGTACATAAATGTGACTGTGTACTTATCTACATGTGCACACACACACCAGAAATGACCCTAATTCAGTTCCACTTCATTCACAGAAACTATCTAGAAAACAGGGATGTTCTGTTTAAACACGGCAGAAGGACCACAGGCATTTATAGCTCACCTCTCCAAAACCCTCTAAAATGACAACAAAGAGACCCCCAAAGACAGGGACGATTTTGGCAGAGAACAGACATAAGTAGTAATAGATTTAGGAGATTACAGATCCTAGGAACTGAGGACCCCAGAGAGCTGGGAAGGTCCTAAGAGTAGTGGGTGCCCTGGAAGACTGCGGGGGGGACGGGGGGGGGGGGTAAAGCTGGGAGCTCTTGCAGAGAGGCTGCATGTGCAAGAGCCTGCCTCCACATCGCCTCCCTGCCCGCCCCTCCCCCCCAGATAAATTAAACAAGAGAAGTCTAGACTTGAGAACACCAGGGTCAAAGGGGGTGGGGGTGAGGAAAGGAGCTAAAAAAAGAAGCTAAGTACAAACCTGAGGAGCAAACCAGAGGCTCCCTCTGCTCTTGGCCTCCCAGAAGAGTTGGTAGACAAACCAATTACCTCCCTCCCTCCACACCCTTGGCAAAGAGGGAGTCTTCTCTCGAAAACCTACAGAGCGGACCTTGGGGCTGGAGAATAAAAGGGTGGCTTCTCACCCACCCACCCCACTCCCAAGAGCCCCCTCTGACCCACCCACCGAGTTTCCAGTCAGCTGTGTCTGAGACCTCAAATAAAAGACAGAAACCAAATAAACTACAGAACCTGGAGGGGGGCTTCCCCTCTGGTGGCGCAGTGGTTAAGAATGCGCCTGCCAATGCAGGGGACACGGGTTCGAGCCCTGGTCTGGGAAGATCCCACATGCCGTGGGGCAACTAAGCCCGTGAGCCACAACTACTGAGCACACGCGCCTAGAGCCCGTGCTCCGCAACAAGAGAAGCCACCGCAATGAGAAGCCCGCACACCGCAACGAAGAGTAGCCCCTGCTCACCACAACTAGAGAAAGCCCACACGCAGCAGCGCAGCAACGAAGACCCAACGCAGCCAAAAATAAATAAATCTTTAAAAAAAAATTTAACTTCAACTTCAATAGAAGAAATGCAAGATAAAGTCAAGGATCTCTCAGAAAACATAACAAGGAGATGAATTAGATTAATCCAGGAATCCAAATCTAACTAGGATTTCTAGAAACACAGAGGCAAAAGGAGGGAAATTATCAAATAAAAATTACAAGAGAAATTCCCAGAGCTGAAGTACCCAAGGCTGCGAGGGCCCGCTCAGTGCTCAGAGTAAGGCGTGTAAAAGGAGCACAAGGTACAACACGAAACTTCAGTGCGCTAGGGATGAATACAAGAACCCAAAAGCTGCTGAAAGCCGACCTTCCCTCCACCCCCACAAAAAAGGTCCCAGGGAGGAAGGAGGGGAACGGCAGTGAGTCCCCAGGAGCACTGTGGTTCTCATCAGTATCATCCCCGCCTCCCCCCGCCCCAGAAAACAATTTCCACTCGGAAATCCAGTCCCCAGCTGACCAAGTCAAGTGCAGGGATAGAAAAAGACTTTTTCAGATGCACACAAGAACTCAAAACATTTATTTATCTTCTTAGAAAGTTGCAGAGAAAGATACTCTAATGAACAAGAGAGAATACCAAGACAGAGGTATATGCTGCAGGAGCCATTCCTGCCTGCCTTTCTGGAAGCTAGTTCTCCGTTCTTCCTTTCCAGAGGAAGTGACCTAGTCCTCTCCCAGGCAGACAGCAGCTGGAAGGCTGACCCACACCCAGCTTGGGGGAGGGGCATGCCTGTCTAAGGGAGAAACCCACCGCCCCTTGCCAGTGGCCCACCCAGACTAATAAGATACCTGGTTCCTTAGGGACAACACCTCACACAGGACCAACACCTCACACAGGACCAACCAATCTGGAACCTGCCCACCTCTAGAGTTCTACTTACCTGAACCAATAAATTTCCTTATTGTTGAAAGCAGCTTAAGACAGTTGTTGTTATTTGACGCTCACATTCCCCAGCTGATATACATACACATAGGATCAAAGAAACAAGAGATCCAACACAGAAGGACAAGACCAGAGTGACAACCACAGAAAGCCCAAGATGGCAGCTGCACTACAGAAAGAGAGGAACGGTCCTGATGAGAGCAGGACAGAGGGTTCCAAGGGATAAACGGAACAGGTTATCTAATGTATCTGGGCAATTATAAAACAGTATTTGTTGCATTTTATGGAAGCATTTGTAAAAAGTAGAAGATAGAAGAAGGTTTAAGAGAGTTCAATTTGTCAATCTTTTCTATTTTGGTAGTGCCTTCTGTATCCTATTTAAAGAATTTTGTCCTCTCCAAGATCGAACTCTCCTGTTTTCTTCTAGAAGCTCTGTTTTCTCTTTCATGTTTAGCTCTATAATCTACCTAAAACTGATTCTGGATACGATTTGAGGTAGAAAATTCTTTCCCCGCCCCCCATACAGAGAATCCAATTTTCCCAGTACCTTTTTTTTTGAAAAGGCCACCTTTTCCATCTGTCTAGTGGCACCTTTGTCATAAATTAAGTGACTACTTATGTGCGGTCTGTTTCAAGATCTCTGTTCTATTGTATCAGTCTATTCGTCTATCCTTTTGCCAACACTGTGCTGCCTTACTTACGGTAGCTTTTACAAAGTCCTGACATCTAGTCCTTTCAGCTTTGTTCTTTAAGGATGCTTTGATTATTCTTGGCCCTTTGCATTTTCATATACATTTCAGAATCAGTTTGTCAGTTTCTAAACAACCAACAAGGAAAGAAAAGCCTGCAGGGATTTTGGTTGGAATTACATGGAATCTAGAGATCAGTGCAGGGAGAACTGGACATCTTTACAACGCCAAGTGCAGGCGAGTGTGTGGAGGTAGGACACGGCTCCTGCACTGCTGGTGGGCGTGCCAATTGGTACCATCTCTGGAAAACAGGCAGCCATCCACTAAAGCTGAACATATGCCTCCCCTGTGACCTGGCAATTCCATTCCTAGGTATGAACCCAACAGAACACATACACACACGCATCTAAAGACGTGTGAGAATGTTAATGGCAGCAGTATTCAGGATAACTCAAAACGGCTGGTAACAAGCTAAAAGTCTATCCCGGCTAGAATGAATAAACATTATATTCACATAACAAAATACTATTTAACAATGAGAAGGAACAGACAGATGGTAACTAGGCTTATCGTGGCCATCATTTTGAAATGCACAGAAATAGTGAATCACTATACTGTGTACCAAGAACTAATACAGAGTTGTAGGTCAATTATACTCCAAAAACAAAGTAATTATGTAACTAAGTAACTAACTCATAGAAAAAGAGATCAGATGTGTGGTTACCAGAGGTGGAGGGAGGGGGAAGGGGAATTGGATGAAGGTGGTCAAAAGGTACAAACTCGCAGTCATAAGATAAGTAAGTACAGGGATGTGACGTGCAACATGGAAATATAATTAACACACTGTACGTTACATGTGAAAGCTGTTAGAGAAGAAATCTGAAGAGTTCTCATCACTAGGAAAAAATTTTTTTTCTATTCCTTTAATTTTGTATCCATATATTCAATAAAATGATGTTCACTAAACTTACTGTGGTAATCATTTCATAGTGTATGTAAGTCAAACCATTATCCTGTACAGCTTATCAGCTGTATCTCAATAAAACTGGAAAAAAAAATAAATGAGAAGGAATAAACGCCACACAACTACATGGGTGAAACTCACAAATATATAACATTGAACAAAAGAAGCCAGACACAAAAAAAGTAAGAAGCAGAACAAAGTCATGGGTTGGGAGACAATCCATGATGAAAATGTAACTAGCACGAACCTGTATTTGCAGAGCAATTTTAAAATGAAAAAAAAAAAAACATTTTAAATGGAAAACACAGCAATCGCTACATGTTGATAGATCAAAGCCCACTCAAAACAGTAACAGAGACAGTAATAGATGATCTGATCAAGGTAGATCAGCAAACATGTTCAAAAAGTGACTACAAATGAGACTTTATGGAAAACCCCAAATTCTGAAAAGCAAAAATCTCTGACCACAGCGCAACAGAATAAGATATAATGAAGGCAGAAGAAAAAATAACCCTATCAGTTGGAAAACTCAAACCTCCGTCTTAAAAAACTTTGACTCAAAGGGGAATTCAAAACCATAGCTGCAGAATACCTTGAAAATAGCACAGATGGAGAAAAGAACACTACACACCAAACTTTTGAAACAGAGACAAATTTGTTCTCAGAGGAAATTCAATCATCTAAAAACTTAAAATTCCTAACAGAAAAGAATGAAATTAAGCATCTGATACGAGGAGTCAGAAAAAAAGACACAACTGAACACGAAGGAAAGCAGAAATAATTCACAAAGAAAAAAGCCAAAAGTAATTTAATGAATACATCTGAATAAAGCTGAATTTTAAAACAGCAGTTCCCTGAAACAAGAAAAAAATAGATAAACCACAATGAGAAAGGTATTTGTACCCTCAATTTACAGACAAGACACCAAGGCTCAGTGAGGTTAAATGACTGGCCCAAGGTCACTATCTTCAAGTTAGGGCATAGCAAAGCCTGAACTTGAACCCAGGTCAGTCTGACATCTAGGCACTGGTCCAGAAGTGCTGGCACTCAGAGAAACACCTGCTACTGCGATTATGAGGTCCACGATAGCCACCAAGGGGCCCTGAGGCCCAGAATAAAATATCCACAGTAGGCCCAGGCTCTGTGTGTACCCCTGGGGCTGTGGTGAACGTGCAGGGCAAGTCTGGCCCGGGGTGCACCGCATCAGGTAGGAACTCTACTCTTAACACAGGGTCCGGTGGGCCCAGGGTGTGCGCAGGCTCCGGGCTCCTCACCCACAGGGGTCTGTCTTGAGTCTCCCTAAGCACAGCGCTTGCCTGATGGTTCCAGTGACCAACGTCATCGCTAGTGACCAACTTAACTGCTACGGCTCCTTCCTTCATGAGCAGTGGGGTCAGTCCCTACCCACCTAGCTCACAGGCACACAGGCTTGAGCTGAAGCCTGAGAGGACTCCAGCTAGAAATCTATTTGCAGTCTGCAAAGAGCTACTGGACTATCTCACCTTTTGAATATGCAGTTAACTTATTAGCAAGTAGAAAAAAATTTTAAATAAAAAACTCAAAAAGGCAATTTCAATATACATACAGCCAGGGATGGATAGCTGGACAGATGTGCCACACATAGGCCTCCCTGCCCAGGGGCAAAATTTACCAAGGACATGGCAAATAAAAGAAACACATGACACATAGCTCTATTTCCGTTTTTCCTTCCTTTTCCACCTACAAATAATGGTGAATTAGCAAGTGAGAAGCACTCTGCAAATGCCATCAAAATCTATGCTCTATGTGGGATCCTGGCTCCCCGACTAGGGATTGAGCCCATGCCTGCTGCGTTGGAAGCGCGGAGTCTTGACCGCTGGACTACCAGGGAAGTCCCAGGAATACAACTTTTAAAGGAGAAGTTGTAAACCCCTTGGTTATATGAACTGCAGATTTTTAGTAAGAAGTCACGTATTTTAAATGACTTGAAGGAATGAAGGCAGGAAGGAAAGAAGGAAGAAAGAAAAAGGGACTTCCTTGGTGGTGCAGTGGATGGGACTCCACACTCCCAATGCAGGGGGCCCCGGGTTCGATCCCTGGTCGGGGAGCTAGATCCCACATGCATGCCGCAACTAAGAGTTTGCATGCCACAACTAAGGAGCACACCAGCTGCAACTAAGACCCGGCGCAACCAAATAAATAAATGAATAAATAAAATAAAACAGATATTAAAAAAAAAATCTATGCTCTATATTATAAAATCTGATTCAGGAGAGAACAAAAATTGGAGACAGGATTTGTATTGGATTGTTCCTTCTAACCAGATCAACAAAGCAGTTTCCGGGGACCACTGACACATAAACAGACATGATTGAACTGGTTGGATTCCTGTGAACCATCAGGGTCCCAGCACCAGAAGCCAAGGCACTCGGGGTGGGTCTGAGTAAAACAAGGAGCCGGGAGGAATCTCTTGCCAGGAAAAAGCCAATAACGCACCAGCCCCTGGGCCTGGCCCACAGGCATGTCTCTTTCTTTACATTTATGAGTTACCTCTGTAATTAGTTATCTCTGTAAGTAATAAGTGTTTCTAATACACATTCACTATAACAAATTCAAATGATATTAAAATATGCAAAACTAGTCAATCCAACTCAAAAGGCAACCAATGTTAACTTGGTGGATATCCTCCACGCCTTTCTTCTCAGCCCACATAAAACTATCAGCAATTTGTGTGTGGTCTTCAATTTTTATTCTACAAATGTGGGTTGTTGCTACATTATGCTGCAACTTGCTTTCTTTTATTAATACACTGTGGTCATCTTTTCAAGAAAACACGTACCAATCTGAGACTCTTTAGTGCCTTCCTAGTATTTCACAGCATAGCTGTGCCGCATTTTATTTACCCACCTTCTACAGACAGACGTGTAATCATCTCCAACCATGTGCTGTGACAGATAACGCTACAACCCAAGTCCCGGTACGTGTAACTTTACGCTTGGGCCAATACTCGTGTACCACCTGACACTTCTACGAAGCATATTTTTAGTTTGTGCCCAGAGAACTGAAGGGCAGACAGAAAGGTAAGGAAGGAGATGAGAACTGCGACCCTGCCCTGAGAAACCAGCAGTGCTGAGACCCCGACCTCTAATCAGGCACCCACCACAGGAGGCAGATGCCCTCCAGTAGCGAAAGCCCACAGGGGTGCAGGACCCAGTTCACTCAAAACAACAGGACCCTGGTGCCTTCCAGGAGCCCTCCTCCACCTGCAGCCTCCCACCTTCAGACTGCACGAGGCAGAAGAGGTGTCCCAAAGGAGACCTCTTATCAACAAACCATTCCGCCTGGACGGTAATGCCTCCCACTAATGGAGTGAGGAAGTACTCCATCAGGCTGGAGGAACAGCAATTCCAGCTGTGCAGAGGATCATGCCAACAACCGCCGGGGTGGCTGTCCTCGCTGTCGGCCCCACTTAGTTGGGGAAACGGAGGCTGAGGGGTGAAGTACCAGGCCGCGGTGTCACCCTGCGCCCTTTCTCACTCTATCACGCCATCTCAGAGCTAAGCCACATGCAGGAGGTTGTCTGCTGATACAGAGATGGTTCAACAACTAACCACCACCACCACCACCCCGCAAACCACCTTCTCTTTTAAGAAAATAAAACCAAATACTTATTTTCTTCAGAAAATATACTGAAGGCGGGGGGGGCTAAAAGGGCTGGGTTGGTTTAAATGATCTCCAACAAGCCCAAAGGACTACAGCCCCGGAACCCATATGCTATTTATTCTCCAAGCCTCAGACTCTAGAGGAAACCCAGGATGGTGACAGTCCCTGGGCCACCGATCAGGCAAGAGCAGGTCTGAAGTTATGAAAAGGAAGAACCCAAAATTCAGGGCCAAGTGTTGCCCAGGGGCTTTCAGAGGGATGCCAGCCCATCATTTCAGCAAAAGCAAAGAGGAACATGTGCCTTCACCTAAGCACACCAACTTTACTCATTGGTTATTTACGATAAACGGGCATTACAAGACCTTCCCCATCCTGATAGAACTCTGTTCTCACAGCCCCCAGTCCCGTCCCACTCCATCATCTCTCCCCAGTTCCTGAACTATCACAGACTCTGCTGCCCCTTCCCCTACCAAGTCCACATCACAGACCACATGGCCCACCCTGCCCCCGTACCCCCAAACTCCCCCATCAAAAGCTCATCACATTGCCTTAAGATCTCTGGAGGGCAGCACTTGGTTACAGCTACTCTCTGCCGCCGCTAGTAGGACCAACACAGCGTTAGGATTCATACAGGTGGACAAAGGATTACCACGGCCCTTTCTTTTTTCCTTGAGAAGACAGGAAAGGACTGAAGCGACAGTGCTGGGGAACCACATATGAAATGTCTTAAGTACACCTATAAACATTCCTATCTCCTGTTTTCCGGTGGTCACTTCAGGGACGAAACTCACACGTTCAATTAAAACATTCCCGTTACTGGAAAACGGAACTGTTTTCAAGACAGCACTCATCATCTCTCAATCTGAAGGACAGCGGCAAGAAGGAATGACTTTTACTTTCTACTCTGTGTACTTCTGGCGTGTTTGGTTTTTTTGTAACAAGCCTGTATGTTACTGTTACATTGTTTTAAGATCTAGGTAAACTGAGCAATATAGTAGCAACACATCGCCCTGTTTCCGGGCTGACTACGTGCCATCATCACAGCAACACTGAGAGGCAGCTCCCATCCCCACCCAGCAGATACAGAAACAGGCTCAAAGGGGTAAAGGAGGCCTGTTCAAGGTCCAGGAAGGTGTGAACAGCAGAAATGAACACTCCTGTCTGCCTGATGCCATGAACTTTAACAAACCTCATCTTCATTCCTCTCAAGACATTTACCTAAAACTCTCCAAGAACAGAACCAACTCAGGGAAGGGCAGCAGCCAGTGATCAAATGCTCCTGCTGGAGGTATTTACCTTAGAGAGAGGTGGACGGCAGAAAGAGCCCCGATGCCCCCGCCCCAAGGGGAGACCCTTGGTAAGGTGTCTGAGCTCCTGGAGGTGAGGGCAGGGGCTGTTTGACTTGGGTCTAAATCTTCAGCATGTAGCACAGGGCTTAGCACACAATTAGAAACGCCAGCATCTAGTAAACAAAAGAGCCCCAAGTGTATAAGCCTGCCTACTCCAACCCCCCAGGCCCTCAGCTAGTGCTGAATCCAGGAACCATTAATAGCTACTGTTTACTGAGAGCCTGCTCGCCTCGTGCCAGGCACCTTACAAACACTTCAGCGTAGGACCCACTGAATCCTCCCCCAATTCTAGGAGGCAGGCGTTACTATGATATTTTGCAGAGAAAGAGAACAGAGACTCCAAAAGATTAAATAATCTTAATCACCCAGCTTGCAAGTGGAAGAACCTGGATCTGAAGGCAGCTGACCATCAAAGGCAAGGGCTACTCTCCCTCAGGAAAGGAGCAGAGGAGGGGGGCGAGGCATCCCCAAGTCTCCCCGCGATTTCTCTCTAGGTTCACGCTAACAATAACAGCCCGCAAGGGCCAGTCGGCACCTCCCCGGGGCACTCACCTCACCAGAGGCCCCAGCCTGATGAAATACCACCCAGGCGTTTCCAGGGGCTTCACTTCCACAGTCACTTCGCCCACTAGGTGTGATCTCCTAGAATAACCAGGCCGGGAAAGTCGGGGCCGGCGGCCAACTGGCTGAGTTGAGAACTGAACACAACAGGCACAGGCCTCCGGATAAATTCCACGGTAAGATGCATTAACAACGAGACTACCAAGGGCTGTAATGCGAGCCTCAGAAATCTCCAGAAGGGCTATGTGAGAACTCCAAACGCAGGAGGCCTCTGAATTCTCTCTGCCAGGCTCTCTGTGCCAAGTACCATCATCTTAGTCGATAAGGAAAATCAAACTAAGATCTGGCTTCCTGTGCCCCTCCCCACAACCCCCCCCGCCGGTTCCCCCACTGGCCTTACCTAATGAGATGCCCAGGGCCACTTCTGCACTGGGAGTCCACAGCAAACGCCATTTCTGATACACGTGTCCACACCAATCACAGCCTGAGATCCTACACCGACTACAGGAAGCCTGAAACAGTCACTGCTTTTGATTTGGGAAATGCGCATGCCCAAAATGACCCCCAAAAGCCGTCCATTTAGGAAAGCCCACAGTTCAGAAACACCCGGTCTCATATACGATTGTATATAAACTGGCACAAAGTTTTTTGAAAAAGAGTTTAACAGAATTCTTACCAAAACGCTATTCAACAGGAAGAGTCCACACTACAGGAACATGCTCTCACATGCTATTATACACAAATTACATGTTTTTGAAGAGAAATTTGACTGAATTCTACCAAAATTGTGTAATATCCCAAAATTAGAAACAGCCCAACTGTCCACCAATAGGAAACGGGATAAATCAAGTATATCCACAGACTATTCTCCGTAGTTGCTAAAATAAATGATGTAATACATCTAAAAAGGCCCTCGTGGAGCACACCAGGACATTAATTGAAAAGGGCAACCTGCTTTAAGAAGAATATATGTATATATATACACATATATATATGTATATATATATGGATGGATGATATGCATAATTTTTTTTTCTATTAGGAATCACAAGAAACTTCAAATAATGGTTTCCTTTCACAGAGATTGGAGAGGAACCCTTATGTATTTCAATACAGATTGAATTTTTCTAACTACTTTTTTAAAAAAGTCAACTGGGAATATCTGGGCCAAGGGATTAAGAACTATTTTTGTTTTCTTCTTCCATACACTTGCATATTTTTTAAAAACCTCCTAAGTATTATTTTTAAAACATTAACAGTATGATAGATCTGTATATGTTAGTACAGAAAAATGCTCATGATAAGTTTAAAAATGAAGAAAGACTAGTATGATCCCATTTTTGCTCTTTAAAAAACCTGCCTACAGTGCTTCCCTGGTGGCGCAGTGGTTGAGAGTCCACCTGCCGATGCTGGGGACACGGGTTCGTGCCCCGGTCCGGGAAGATCCCACATGCCGCGGGGCGGCTGGGCCCGTGAGCCATGGCCGCTGAGCCTGCGCGTCCGGAGCCTGTGCTCCGCAGCGGGAGAGGCTACAGCAGTGAGAGGCCCACGTACCGCAACAACAACAAAAAAAAAACCTGCCTACAAAGGGCCATATTCACATGAAGGATAAACACACCAAACCATAAATAGTGGCTACCACCTGGGAAGACAGAAGGAAGAGCTTTCATTTTTCTATGTATCCTTGCTTTTTCTTTTCTTTTAATTTTTTTTCCAGTAAGTATACTTTTGTAATTAATTTTGTATCAGAAAGAATCCCACTTTATGCTTCAGGGCAACGTTCCACTCTCCCCAACTATTTCTGAACACTCAGCCCATTCAGTCCCATTGACAGGTCGGCCCTCCCATACTGGCCTGCATGTTCTGCGCGGCCTGGAACAGAGCAGTTCTCTAAGCTCTGAACTGGATGTAAACAACACCTGCCGAAAAAAGCTCTAAAGACACAAAGGAACTGTGGAAAGAGCGCAGGAGATGACCTCCTTTTTCCAGTTGGTCCTGCAGTGAGATTCACCCCCCATTCCACACGGAGATGAGCTCAAAGCACGCTGGGAGAATCAACTCAATGACTGGAGGTGAAGTCCTGCCTGCCTCCTGGGTGGCCCCGGCCCCCGCCCCACCAGAGCACTCCCACCACGTCCACAGTCGAAGGGCCTGAGACTCTGGAAAGCAAGCTGACCCACGAGCGTTCTTCTGTGGCCCATGCATTTCTGATTTCAACTTAGAAACACATTTTTAATACTCCAGGGCTCGCTGACGATTTGCGAGAGGTGCTTGCTTCAAGTCTGCTACGTTCTCCAGAAGGCCTTCCCTGACCACTGGAACCCAGGCTGAGCTGGGCTCGACGTCTCGGTGGGCTCCCACCAGACCCCCTTAAGTAGCCCCATCGCTCATCCTACACGTGCTGACGGAGTGCCCTCTGTGTGAGACGCAGAGCACAGGGAGGAACAGAAGCGAAAGAATCTGCTTCATGTGACACTCATTCACTCCACCGGGGCAGAGGGACAATTCAATAAATTTAAAAGTAAAATCTATTTCCAAGTTGTCGCCCATCGATAGATGAATGGATAAAGAAAATGTGGAGTGTGTGTGTGTAACGAAATATTATTCAGCCTTAAAAAGGAATGGAATCCAGACACACATCACAACACCACAGATAGATGAACTTGAAAAATTATGCTAGGTAAAAGAAGCCATTCACCAAAGGACAAAGATTGGATAATTCCACTTATCTGAGGGACCCAGACTAATCGAACTCATAGAGACAGAAAGTGAAATGACACTTGCCAGGGCCTAGGGCAGGGGGAATGGGTGGCGGGGGGGGGGGGGGGGGGGGGGGTATTTAATAGGTGCAGAGTTTCAATTTACTGAGATGATAAAGTTCTGGAGATGGACAGTGGTTGCACAACACTGTGAATGTACTTAATGCCACTGGACTGTACACTTAAAAATGGTTAAAATGATAAATTTTATGTTATGTGTATTTTACCACAATAAAATAATTGTTTAAAAAAACTGTAAAGTTGTGAAAAGAGTTGTAAAGAAAAGCAAGAGGGGGGACTTCCCTGGTGGTCCAGTGGTTAAGACTCCACGCTCCCAATACAGGGGGGCCAGGTTCGATCCCTGGTCAGGGAACTAGATCCCACACGCCACAAGTAAGAGTTCGCATGCCGCAACTAAAGATCCCGCATGCCCGCAACTAAAGATCCAGCATGCCCGCAACTAAGATCCTGCGTGCCGCAACTAAGACCCAATGCAGACAAATAAATAAATAAATATTTTAAAAAAGAAAAAATAGAAAAGCAACAGGGTTAAGAAAGATGATGCAACAGGCGGGTGATGATGCAGTTGGGCTGAGGAGCTCCTGAAGGCCTCTGTAAGGAGGTGCTTGCCTCCCCGCACCGGACCATGAGCTCCTGAGGAACACAAGTGGGGCATCCACATCTGCGTCCCCAGAACAATAAACGTTTAAGTCAAGACACTCGTCCAGACTCATACCAGGAAATGGAGTAAGACCCCAAGCCCCACTCATCAAAAGGCTTGGCCAGGACTGAGACACCCAGAACTCAGTGGTCCACGAAGGAGGCTGCCTTGTGCCCAAGGCTGAAGATGGAGTGACCAAGGAGGAAACTGGTGCTGCCCCAGAGAGAGCCAAAGCAGGGGCCTGCACACCCTCCGACCGGGAAATTCCACTTGTGGGAAATAATCAACAATGTGAACCCCAAGGTTTACGTGCAAGGATGCTCCCTAAAGTTATGTTTATAATAACAAAAAATGGGTAACAACCACCTAAATGTCTAATAACAGAGAATTAAGCAAATCATGGCATATCCATATAATAGCAATTATTAAAAAATCATCTTTCAGTAACTTAGAGAAACATACTATAACGTTAAGAGGAACTATGATCCGTAAATAGTGTATATAGTATATTTTTCTAATTTTGAAAAAAAACCCATAAAATCAAAGGAAAGAAATACACCAGTCTTAATGCAGGTATCTCTGGATGGTGAAGTTACAGGTGATTTTTGTTTTTATTTTTGTCTTTATACTTTTCAGTATTTTGCAATTTTTTTTTTCAGTGAAAATGTTCCTTTTATGAATGGGGAAAAACGCACCGTGCCTGGCCGATGTTCGGCAGCGACTTCTAAAAGCAATACATACTGCTTCTGCACCACCACAAGGAGAAAAAGGCTGGTAGTTTTCTTGAAAGGAGGAAGAAAGGATACAGAGCAGAGCTACAAAACCAGCTGTAGAGGTGAGAGCGGAAAGAAGTCATCTGAAAAAGAATGTGAAGGACCAGGACAGCCAGCAACTTCAGACTGCACTTTGCCCACAGACACCTCCTGCTGCACGCACAAGCTTCACAAGCCAACCACGCTGCTGGCACCTTACAGAGCAACCCAGCCCTCAGCTCAGGCCACACGGAAAAAAATGAAACAAAAAAATCAACAAGTACAGTTAAGAACAAACTCGACCAAGACTTTTGGCTCAAGTCACGAGGGCAGGCCTCCCTCCCCGAGCAGATTCCGACGTGCCACCCACAGAGACTCGGTGATATCACCGACAGCACAGCCCAGGTCTTCCACGCTCCCAGGGGAGGAGGCCGGTCCAAACGGCACTTTGTACACCCAAAAGCTTGTCATAAACAGTTTTATTTCACCAGAAGGCTTACCACCTCTCACCTCGCTCTCATCTCCAGCACCACAGGCCACACCTTTTTTTCTTTGAAATATAGTTGATTTAAAGTATGTGTTAGTTTAAGGGGTAAGGCAAAGTGATGTAGTTATATATATTTTTCTTTTTCAGATTATTTTCCCTTATACACTATTACAAGATATTGAATGTAGCTCCCTTTGATATACAGTAAATCCTCGCTGTTTATCTATTTTTTTAATTGAAGTATATTTGCTTTACAGTATTGTTAGTTTTAGGTGTACAGGAAAATGACTCAGTTATACATACATATATTTTTCAGATTACGCCCTTATTTATTTGTTCAAATGACAGACCCAAGGTTCCCAAGTCTGTACAAACCCCAGAAAAGGATCTTCAGAAAGAAATCAAGTTATGATTGGAAAAGAAGATAGTCTAGTTCGCCCTGACTAAAATATGAGATTTCAGGACACAAACCCCGAAATTTTATTCTTCAGAGGGAAACGCATCGCTTTACAATCTAGTGTAGATGGGCCTATTTAACACCTGCCCACCCATAACAAGATACGCACATTTGAAAGTAGAGAAGCCTCATTATCAAATTTAGAAATACGTGTACTGGCCCAATTGGCCTGTTCTGGTTTGAAACAGAAACAAACATAGAAATGAACAATCCTAAACCAGCAGAATAAAGAGACACACAACCAGCATACAGCCATTAGCAACATGAGTCAGTACTTTGTGCAAGGCAAAAAAACAAAAAAATCCTGAAAGCACAATAAAATAATCCTTCAGGAAAAAAAGAAGTGAAATTTAAAAGGGGTGGGGGGATGGACCAACCAAAGGCATAACAAACATCCCGCTGGGCTCCAGGCACTACACTGCCTGGGAACTGGCTCTGACTTGCCATTCCTGAAATTCCTCTCTCCCAAGGTCTTCCGGCTCTGCCTTCCCCAGGCTCTCCTTTAACCGTCTGCACTTGAAGGAGCCCGGAGAGGACCCAGAATGTTGCAGGGCATGACAGGCCCCTCCACCATGCAAGCAGCTTTAGGGAGCCAGTGGTAACTGAAATTCACAGGTAATCAAAAAGGCTTGTGGGAGACGGAGCTAATTCATCACCTCCCCTAACCAACCAGCTAACCAACAGTGCAGAGCCAGACTGAAATCACATATAAAGAATGGGCCAAGAGGCGGGAAGCAGGAAAAGGATGACCTGACCCGCTAGAATGTCGCAGTCACACAGCCAGGAGGAGGTTC
This sequence comes from Aethalodelphis obliquidens, assembly GCF_003676395.1. Lineage (NCBI taxonomy): Eukaryota > Metazoa > Chordata > Mammalia > Artiodactyla > Delphinidae > Aethalodelphis > Aethalodelphis obliquidens. The sequence goes on from NW_020837951.1 coordinate 5,016,089, forward strand.
CAAGGAGGTTTAAAAAACACAACACAACACAACCAAGATGTCTGTGGGAATGCCAAAATGCACCATAACAAATTTCCCACTAAACTGCAGAACCACCGTGTGTCCAAGCAGAGTTGTCTCCAAGGCCCTTTACAAACAGCTACAGGTTTGGCCCAGAGGTAACCTGGGCCTCAGCCCTCACCCGTGACCAAGGCTGCGTCAGTCTCCCTGAGGATTAGCCTCAGTCCTTCCTATGGTCTCCCATAAACAGCACACAACCCAGAATTGGCTGAGTAGCCTAGCTCCTCTAGGCCATTCTGGTGCTTCCAGGCAAAATCAAAACATTAGCTGCGGATAGAATTTGAGGTGGTTCCACCAACCAAGGTAACAGGAGAAAAAGATCAGGAACTAGGAGAAAAAACCCAGAAAACTAGGTAACCGAAAACACATTTTCATCATCCTCCAGTGGACGGAAGTGCTTTGCTGCAAATAGTATGTGAGGCTCCCAAGGGACCCAACAGATACCCAAGGCAAGACTTAATTATTCCCATTTTACAGATGCAGGAGCTGAGACTGAAACTTGTGTACGGTAACCCAATGAGGACCAGAATCCAGGCTCCAAGAGACACACTTGCCCAAACAAGCAAATGATTTTCTGCCATTCCCAAAGGAAAACAGTTATCCTCAAGAGGCAGAGACTCCCTGGGCCTCTGCTTGTTGTCCTTAGCATCTAGTATCTTGTACTGTTCTGCTGTGCCTTAACCCGAGCTGCAGGAACAGTCTCAGAAGAGGCAGGCACCTCGGATCCAAGGACAGAGACCTACCACCACACAGCCCAGGTCTATGTAGTCCTTGAGGGCTCCAAATACTGCTCTTTCCCATCCTTGTCTCCCCACAGAGGCCCAGCACGTAATAAGCAGGAACCCAGTGATGTTCTGTGCCCTGAAGTCTTCCCCTGGCCATGCCTTAGCCCAGCACCTGTGGCATCCACCTGACGGCTCAGCACAACGGGTGGCACCACAAGTGGCTAACTTCCACCCTAGGACTTGATGGCAGGCATACAAACAGCCACAGGAGAAGCAACTATTAAGCACCAACTGTGTGGCAGTAGGTCCTTCAACCACCTTCAGGGGGAGGATGCAATGTCCCTACGTATGCCAATGAAGGCTCCGAGAATTCCAGAGCTCTCCGACAGAAGCAGGATTTGCACCCCAAAGCCTGGGCCTCCCCAGTCCCTCCTTCCACCACAGCACTGCGCACACTGGGCTAGATGGCTGCAATTGTATTCGGAGAAACCACGCTAAGACTTCAAACGGATGATTACAAAAACCAAAGTAGATTATAATATACAAAGCACTTAAAATGCATACCAAACCTTAAAGGAAAAAAAAAAAATCTCAGGGGCAATTTAACAATCCTGTAAACCAAAGCCTTCTAAAGGTTTCTCCCGGGCAGCCATTTAGCAAATGACACACTCCAGAGAGCCTCCCCCAGCCCTTCTCCCACTTCCTTCAAGCGAACCATTCCCCTGAAAAACACCTCCTCGGCTTGCCCAAGGTGGGCTCGGACCTCCCACGATATTTAGAAAGAGGGAGAAAAGAAAAGGAAAAAAACGCCTTCCAATTTTATGTAGGCAAATACACTCTTCAGAGACCCGCGATTTCAACAGTGCTAGGTTTTACTCAGAAGGCAGAGGTAGGGAAAAAAAAAAGAAAGGAAAGGAGAAAAAAAAACCCATCTGGCAGGCCCTGAGCAGCGACATCCTGTTTATTATTAAACATTTTCAGCAACAGAGCATTAAGTGTTTTGAAAATAATCCTCTTCTTCCCGCACTCAAACCGCGGCCGTCTGGGCGGCTGTTAACCCCCTGTCCCTGGCACACAGGCCAACCACCCCTGACCATCAACTTCGGGGACACCCGGGGGGACCCGAAAAGGCTAGGCGACTCCACCCCCGACCGCCGGCCCCGAGGGTCGCCGCGACCCCGGCTCTGCAACCCGGAGCCGCTCTCGCTAGGAAGCAAGATGGGGCCGGGCGGCAGGAAACCAACCCCGACGCCCCCGACCGCCGAGGCATTCGCGGCCGCCAGAATGAGGGGCGGAAAGGCGACTCCGGGGGCTCCGGGGACCTGTCCGCCCCGACGGCCCCTCCCCCGGAGGCACCCAGCCGCGCTGCGCCCAGGCCCGGCCCCGGGGTGCGGGGGCTGCGGGCCCGGCGGGGGGAGCGGCCCGACCCCGCAGTCAGCCGAGCCCAAGCCGCGCGGCGCCGCCACAACAATGGCGAGCTGGCCACCCGCCGCCCCCCGGCCGCCCCCGGCCCGGCCCCGCGGGCCAACGGCGGCGGCGCGGGGCGGGCCGAGCCCGGTGCTCGCGGACAAAGGTCGGCCGGGCCCGGGCGCCGCTGTCAGTCAGCCGCCGCCGAGACAAAGCCGGCCGGGCCGCGCCGCCTCCATCTTAGCGCCGCGCCCGCCGCCGCCGCCGCCGCCGCCCCGGCCCCGCGCCGCCCCGCGCCCCAGGCCCACCTGGTCTGATTCCGCGGGCGCGACTGGGCCGGGCGATGGCGGTCGGGCGGCGGTCGGGCGCGGAGGCGGCGGGATGGCGGCGGATTGCGAGGCGGCGGCGCGGCTGCTAGCTCGCTCCCTCCCTCCCGGGCTCGCTCGTCGCTCGCTCGCTGGAGCCTCGGAGCCTATGTCTAGCCGCTCGTCTCCCTCTCGCGCTCGGCTCCCCGCCCCCCGCCTGCCACCGCCCCCGCCTCCTCCTGGCGCCGCCGCCGCCGCCCGCAGCCGCGCCTCGGCCAGCGCAGCGCCCCCTGCCGCGCCTCCCGGGATCCGCGACGCCCGCCCCGCCCCCGGGCCCGTGAGGAGGCTGGGGTCCCGGGAGGGGGAGGGGTATGAGAGATGGGAGACCTGGGAGGGGGAGGGGTTCGCGGGAGGGGCCCGGAGGAGGGGCTGGAGGGCCCAGGGGACGGAGCCGGGAAAAGGGGCCTGGGAAGAGGACCCGGGGTGGGGGCCCTAGAAGGGGCCCGCGGAGAGAAGGGGGAGGGATCCGTGGGGTGGGGGGGGCGGGGAAGGGGAGGAGGCCCAGTGAAGGGGGTTGGGGCGAGAGACAGGGAGAGAGGTCCGGAAGAAGGGGGGCTAGGCTGGAGGGGGCCGGGGCGGGTGAGGCCCTGACGCAGGGAGGGTTGGGAAGGGAGGGGTGAGAGCCCGGATCTCCGCCCCCTCCCCTTGCAGAACCGCAGCGCCTGCTGCCAGACCGTGAGCCCGGATCTTGTTAAAATACGTATTTGATGTAAGCACGGAAAGGAAACTGAAGTAATAATACATTGTTACTTCAAAAGCAAGGTTGTTGCACAGTCTAGATACTTTATTCCATTTTCGTAAGATGAAACGTAATAAACCAATTCCCTTGAGTGTTTGTGTATTTGTGTGAATGCAAGACAAAAGGTCAGGGAGAATGCGCTCTGCTCTTGGTTACCTCTGCGGTGTGAGGTCGCGAGGGCTGAGGGGGATACTCACTTTTTAATTCTAGATGCTTTGGCAATTAGGAAAACAAACGATTTGAAAAAGCAAAGACAAAAAACGTATCTGGAGCCTGGAATCCAAATCATTTCTGGCAATTGTCCATATACACCGTAAACACCAACGGTGAACGCCAGCCGCAGGGGAGTGGTTGGTCTCATTTAATCCCAACTCAGTGGCAGATATTATTGTTCCAGTTCACAGGTGAGGAATGGAGACTCTGAGAGGTTAAGTAACTTGCCTGAGGCCACACAGTCAGACCTGGGAGGAAAGTTAACCCATTTCAGCCTGAGTAGGACTACGGTTAAGGTTATGGTTAGCACTGAGCAAGGTGCCTGGCACACAGTAGGCGCTCAATAAATGTTTGAATGTAGTTGGGGACTTCCCTGGTGGTTCAGTGGTTAAGAATCTACCTTCTAATGCAGGGGACGCGGATTCCATCCCTGGTCTGGGAGCTAAGAGCCCACATGCAGTGGGGCAACTAGAGAAGATCCCGCATGCCGCAACTAAGACCCTACGCAGCCCAATAAATAAATAAATAAAAATGAATAAATAATTTTTTTTAATATTTGAGTATTGTTGAATGGAGGAATGAGTGTCTGGCCCTTGACCTTGTTGGCTGGGAGGTAAGGGACTCAGGAACTCTTTAAGAACCAGGAGGTTACCTCTTTTTATTATCTGGTGAGAGAGAACCAAAAAAAAGATGAAAAGTTTGGAGGGCTTTGAGTGCTCTGAAAGACAGGTGAGGAAATATTACAGATGGCAAGCAGAGAGAAAGTCAAGTGGACAAGTGTTCTGCTCTGGTGGCAGATCGAGAAGGGGAGTGACGCCCTCTGGGGACAGCAAAGGCTGCTAAGTCCGTGGGATTTAAATGGCAGCGGGTGCTTCACTTGTACCACAAACCCCAGGTTTTGTCACGGATTCAGGAAATCATTCTCATTCTGCACTTCTCTGGGGTGACAACAGCCACGATGATGGGTACGGTTTATTGAGCACTTTTCCCAGCTGGGCAGGCTGCTAGGCACTTTACAAGAGATAATTCAATGCTTGGGAGACAGTTATTATTGTTCCCACTTTAAGGAAATCGAGGTCACTAATGGCATAGGTGGTGGAGCAAGGATTTGAACCCAGCAGTGCTACTCTGACGTTTGAGCCTTTCCTGGGGAAAACAAGGCTAAGATGCTGGGGCAGGTAGGGGGGCTGTTGTCTGTGACCTGATGCCGTCAACCGGGGCTGGCACCTGGGATTTCTCTAGGACTGTGAAGGTGCCCATCTAAGCTCTCCCAGAACCCAGGACCCAGAGAGGACAGAGATAGGAAAGAGGAGGAAGAGAGCAGAGCATGAAGGCTGGACCAAGGCTGGACCTTGGGGTCATTTAGCTCCAAGAGACTGCCTGCGATGTAGAGAGGGACATTCAAGGAGACGGTTTCATTTCATTAAAGTTATTAAAAAGTAAACAGCACTACCCAGGGTTGGAACACTGAAAGGAGGTATGGAATGAGTGCACTGAGCAGGGCAAAGCTGGGGAGAGCTGGCATGAACCAATGGGCAAGAGTTTGTTCAGTTTAGGCTCTTTTTTTCTTCTGCTGCTTTTACATATCAGGAAACTTGCAGCTCTGCCCGTGAGTGGAGAAATCTCTTTGGACCCCCAAACTGAGCCCAAGGGAGAATTTCATCTACCTCTCACAGCAAATTACAGATTTCTTGAATACATAATTTTATTTGTCCCAAAATGTGATCACTGTTTTTTGTTACATTGAAATTTAATATTTTTGCATAATACTTATAAATATATTTCTTGGGACTTCCCTGTTTGTGGCACAGTGGTTAAGAATCCTCCTGCCAATGCAGGGGACAAGGGTTTGAGCCCTGGTCCAGGAAGATTCCCACATGCCGTGGAACAACTAAGCCCGTGTGCCACAACTACTGAGCCTGCGCTCTAGAGCCCGCGAGCCGCAACTACTGAGCCCGCAAGCCGCAACTACTGAAGCCCGTGCGCCTAGAGCCCGTGCTCCGCAACAAGAGAAGCCACCGCAATGAGAAGCCCGCGCACCGCAACGAAGAGTAGCCCCCGCTCGCCACAACTAGAGAAAGCCCGCGTGCAGCAACGAAGACCCAATGCAGCCAAAAATAAATAAATTAATTAAAAAAAATACTTTTAAATATATTTCTTTATTCATGATTTTCTTTTTTAAAACCATGTTATGGCTAGATATGGATCTCCTTTGCATTAATTTCACGTGGAATATGGGAAGCCCTGTCATTGGTCAGATTCAGGTCTTATTTTTCCTTTCACTCCTTTGGAAATTTGCCTCCCTTTATGCTCCCTCCCTTCTCTCTTTCTTTCTCTTTCTCTGCTTTTTTCTTCTCTAGCCCCCACTGGACACTCCGACATTCCCTCGATCACAGCCCCAGTCTTGCCGATGGTCGTCATTTTTATACATATCTGTGTCCCCTACATGACTAGGAGCTCATCCAAATAGACTCACTGAATTATTCATTTTTTAATTCCCCAGCACCTGGACCACAATCTGTGACACTTCGTAGGTGCTTAACGAAAGATGATTGAACGAAACAAGAAAAAAAAATGAAGGGAGAGAGAATCTTGAGACTCTCAGAGAAAGAATTTGACCTCTGCTAGTGCTCTGTCCAGTCCCGGCCTCAAAAGAAAGCCAGAAAAGCTTTCCCTCATCAATCCACTGCCTGGAGAGTCTAAGATTTTGCTGGGTTTCTTTCATCCCTCCATCAAGAATACTCCCCTTTTATTGAGCACTTTCAGGTAAGGAAATGAAAACACAGATTCATTGATTTGCCTGAGTTCCCACAGGGAGCTGGTGACAGAGCTGAGTAGGAAGGAGAACGCACATTTGTTGAGGGTTTGTTGTGGCTGCACCCACTTTCTGTACATCCCAGGCTCTTCACCATGATTTTGTGAGTTAGGGTCTATCATCAACCCCATTTTACAGATCAATCGGTTGAGGCTACCGGATCTTCACCCACCACCGCCTGGCTGTCAGATGGATAGGAGAGCCTCTCTGGCCATCCAGACCTCAGAAAGCTCTGGCAAATCAGTGTCCAACTGAAGGGAAGGGAAGCGGAGGACCACTAGACACTGACCACAAATAGGGAGCCAGCCTTAAAAGCGCTTGGTCCCGCCCAGAGCCTGGGGGCAGCCCCCGCAGCCTCTCCTGGGGGCCCCATCTAGCTCTGGGAGAAGCTAGAATATTCTCTCTGGGAGAATAATTTCCTAAGACTTCTGGGATGTAGCCTCCCTTCAGCCACTCAGAGCCTGCATCTTGTCCACAGCATGGCCATGCACACCACCCACAGGCTCCAGCAAGCACAGAGGCCCAGCCAGCTCACCTCAGCTCACCTCCTCAGTGGGTGTCCAAGCTAAAGCCAGAATCAGGCACTGGGTCTATGCCTTTCCCCTGGACTTGCCCCCAGCATGGAACCATGGTTTAAAAAAAGTGCGGGAGTTGGAGTCAGACGGACCTGAGTTAGATTCTGTCTCTATCCTCATTTACTGTGTGTCTTTAGACAAGTGCCTCTGATTTGTTGAGCCTCTGAAAATTGGGGAAGAGGTCTGTCGTGAGAAGTTGAATGAGATGACGTATATTGGCTGTTGGCACAAGCTGGCATCTAGTGGGCATTCAGCACATGTTGGTTCTTACTGTTACTCCTTTTTCATCTCAGACACATTGGAGCTTCCCTTGTCAGTGATCACTTGCTGTGTAACGAACAGCCCCAAAACTTAGTGGCTTGAAACAACAAATTGTAATTTCTCACCACTTGGTGGTGTTTTGGAAGGGTCTTCTCTTCCACCTTGTACTGACAGGGGTCACTCATGCTGCTGCACTGTCTCTTCCACCATGAGGTGTCTCATGCTCCAGGATTCTCCTTGTGGCCTCTCTCTCCAGCAGAACAGTCTGGGTTTCCTTATAGCATGGCAACTGGCTTCCAAAGGAGTGTACGTGGAAGCTGACAGGCCTCTTAGGAGTGCATTCTGTCAGTCAAAGTGAGTCACAGGACTACCTCAGAACTCCCCCACCCCCACTGCCAATGGAGGGAGCAGCATATGTGTACAGAGAGGGGAAGACTGATGGCAGATTATTTGTAGATAATCTTTCTGGTTCTCAGGACCTTCTGTGCTTCCCCACCCCATGTCTTATCCAAACCTCCACTCATTCTGTCTAACGAAGACATTCCATCTGACTGCAAAAAATATTTACTGAGATCTAGTATGGCAAGACCAGTCAGAGTGCTGAGAAATGGCAAGATGAGAAATAAATCATCTGGGACATCCCTAGTGGTCCAGTGGTTAAAAATCCGCCTTCCAATGCAGGGGATGCAGGTTTGATCTCTGGTCAGGGAACTAAAATCACACATGCCGCAGGGCAACTAAGCCCGTGCACTCTAGAGCCCGCATGCCACAACTAGAGAGCCCACACGCTGCAACGAAGATCTCGGTGCCACAACTAAGACCCCATGCAGCCTAATTAATTAATTAATTAAAAATAAATAAATCATCCCTCTGTTCAAGAAACTCTCAAGTTAAGGGGTTTTCAAAAAAAAAAAAAACCCAACAATAAAAACTGATTCATCAAGCTCTCACTACCTTCAGGTGTTACCGAGTCCAAGCTCCTACTGCTTGTGGCAAGACAGGACGATAAATCAAGACATGAGTTGTTGGGCCAAGAAATAGCGACTTTATCAAGAAAGCCAGCAGACCGAGAAGACGGTGGACTCGTGTCCCAAAGAACCATCTTGCCTGACTTAGAATTCAGGCTTCTTTTATACCGAAAGGGGAAGGAGTAAAGTCAGTATTTCCTGGTTCAGGTCAGCCTCCAGGAGGGTTGTGTTAATTTCTTCCTTCCTGCAGTCATTCTCAGGTGGGCCTGATCAGGATGTTTCCTGTGAGCTAAATAAAGATATTTTAGCTTAATGCTCATTACCTGGGAGGCAGGGTTCCCAGAGATGGGCCATGATGTATAATTTAAGCTTATAGGCAACATCCCTTTAGTGATCAACCTGTAATAGAATACGAGGTTTCTTTCCTATTACATAGGCATGGGCCCGAGCTGGGTCTGAATCATTGGAGCCTGGCTCTGAATCGTTGGAGCCTGGCTCTGAGCTGGTCTAGTGCATCCTCCTGGCCCAGAACTGCAGTAACTTGCAGTACAATCTAGGAATGTGAGGCCTACAATTTGTGCAGTGATCGTATGTGCCAGGATTCCTGGATGGGCCCGCTTTCATACTCTCTGCACCTGTTCTCCAAAAGGCAATTGTACTAATGACAGAGAGTGTGAGTCCCAATTACAGTTCAGAAAATGTAGTCATCTTAACTGGAGGGAAAAAAGAATCCTATTCCGGGGAGAAATCGGTTCCAGCTGGGGAGGCTGGGGGAGCCTTCTTGGGACAGGTGCTTTTGACACCAGGCTTTGAAGGAAGACTGGAGTTTCATCAGAGGAGACTGGGGAAGGACATTCCAGATGGAGGGACCAGCTTGAACAAAGGCCTGGAGATGGGAGCATCTGGGCACTGGGAGGGGACCACGGGCTGGCTGCTGGCCATCAGAAAAGTGGCCACATCCCAGGGAATGTGCATTCCAGTAGGAATGGGAGCCTTGAGGTAAAAATACGACACTTGGATCTGAACAGGCAGCAGGGGGCCCAGCACAGACCTTGGCACTCACATCAAGGTGGACAGCATCTGGGTCTCAGCACCTGACACAGGTGGGCTTAAAAGCAAGGTCTCCTCTGCGGGGCTCATGCCAAAGGGAGTTCAGGACAGGGAATGCCAGCAATTTCTTGTCACATCACACCTGAGTCTTAGGAATGTGCCCTCCATTTTCCTCTAAGGAGAAAGACCCAGGAAAAGGAGAGAGCCAAGACTGGGGAATAAAAGAAGTGTGAGGATAAGACTTAAAACTTGGCAACTTCGGGCAAGTAAAAGAAATCACCACCTTACACAGCAGAAGATGTTGGGCACCTCATTCCACTCCTGCTCAGCACTCGGTGTGATTGTTTTTCTGTATTATTTTATTTTGTATTGAAAATTTCGAATGTATATAAAAGTAGAAGGAATATTATTATGTCAGTGCATATCTCTAGAAAGGTAAAGATCTTTTAAATCAGGGGCTTCCCTGGTGGCGCAGTGGTTGAGAGTCCGCCTGCCGATGCAGGGGACGCGGGTTCATGCCCCGGTCTGGGAAGATCCCACATGCCGCGGAGCAGCTGGGCCCGTGAGCCATGGCCGCTGAGCCTGCGCGTCCGGAGCCTGTGCTCCGCAACGGGAGAGGCCACAACAGTGAGAGGCCCGTGTACCGCAAAAAAAAAAAAAAAAAAAATTCACAAGACCATGATATCATAATCACACCTAAAACCCCCAGCATTTTTTTAACATTGTCAAATAACTCATGAGAGTTCAAAGTTGCCTGATTATATTGTTTCATGAAAACAAAACTTGGCAACTTCGGCTGAGAAAAGGCAGTGAAAAATTATTGAGGGATATGGCTTGGGAAGCGAAAGGAAAGAAGCAGCTCACTAAGGAGGGTCCTAAATAAAGGATGGGATGGCGAATACCAGAAAGGCATCCCACCTGCTCCCCTTCTGTCCCAAATTGTGGACCTCCTTCCCAAGGAACCATATCAGAATCTTCCTCAACATGGAGCCCCCTGGGAAGCCATACCAACTGAGGGATATGACACGTGATGGGGAGGTGAGGATAAAGGTAGAATAAAGGAAGGTCACTGGCAGGAGAATTTAGGAATCAGGTCTTGCCCTCTGTGTCAGGATCCCAGAAATGTAGGTACTGGAGAAATAATAGATTTCAAAATATAACTTTCTATCATGAAAGGGAGAAGAAAACCCAAAATGGGAAAAAAAAATTTGCAAACTATATATCTACATCCAGAATATCTAAAGAACACAACTCACTAACAAAAAGACAAACAACCCCATGAAAAAGTGGATAAAGGACTTGAATAGACATTTCTCCAAAGATAAGCAAATGGCCAATAAGCAGATGAAAAGATGCTCAACGTCATTAGCCATCAGGGAAACGCAAGTCAAAACCACAGTGAGATACAACTTCACACCCACTAGGATGGCTATATGGAAAATAACAAGTGTTGGTGAGGATGGAGAGATACTGGAACCCTCATACATTGCTGGTGGGAATGTAAACTGGTGTGCCTGCTATGTGAAACAGTATGGTGGTTCCTCAAAAAGTTAAACATAGAATTATCACATGACCCAGCAATTCCACTCCTAGGTGTACACCTAAAGGAGTAGAAAACAGAGGTTCAAACAAAAACGTATACAGGAATGTTCATAGCAGCATTATTCACAATAGCCAAAAGATAGAAAGAACCCAGATGTCTGCCAACCGATGAGGGGATAAACAAAATGTGGTAGATTCATATTGAAATATTATTTAACCATTAAAAGGAAAGAATTACTAGGACTTCCCTTGTGGCACAGTGGTTAAGAATCCACCTGCCAACGCAGGGGACACGGGTTCGAGCCCTGGTCCGGGAAGATCCCACATGCCGCAGAGCAACTAAGCCCTTGAGCTACAACTACTGAGCCTGTGATCTACAGCCCACGAGTCACAGCTACTGAGCCCGCGTGCCACAACTAATGAAGCCGCGCTCCTAGAGCCCATGCTCCGCAACAAGAGAAGCCACCTCAGTGAGAAACCTGCACACTGCAACGAAGAGTAGACCCCGCTCGCCGCAACTAGAGCAAGCCCGCGCGCAGCAACGAAGGCCCAATGCAGCCAAAGATAAATAAATAAATTAATTAATTTTAAAAAAACTTTAAAAAATAAAAAAAGAGGAAAGAAGTTCTGTTACGTGCTATAACATGGATGAACCCTGAAAACTTTACACTAAGAGAAAGAAGCCATATACAAAAGGCCATATATTATATAATTCCATTTATACGAAATACCCCAAACAGGCAAAGCCATAGAGACAGGAAGCAGATTAGTGTTTGCCAGGGGCTGGGGGGAAGGGGGATGGGGACTGACCGCTTAATGGCTGTGGGATTTCCTTCTGGGATGATGAAACAGTTCTGGAACTAGAGGGGATGGTTGTACAACATGGCAAGTGTACTAAATGTCACGAAATTGCACACTTTAAAGTAGTTAAAATGGTCAATTTTATGTTATGTGTGTTTTACCACAATAAAAATAATCTCATTGAAATGGCACTTTTGCTGGTATCAGTTATGTTACCGTCATTTGTTCACGTGCGTTACCATTTAGAGTTCCAACCTTCCTGGTGATATTTAGGTTTTAAGGGAGATATACATTTTCTGGTTTTTTTTTTTTTTTTTTTTTTGGCCACGCTGCAGCTTATGGAATTTTAGTTCCCCAACCAGGGACTGAACCCAGGCCCTCAGCAGTGAGAGCATGGCGTCCTAACCACGGGACCACCAGGGAGTTCCTTCTATTTCTAAAATGCTCACTTGTCTGGGTCCAAGGGGAAGTGGGGTTTGTGGAGCCAGCGACCCTTCATCCTGTGGCATCTGAGGAGGCTCCTGGGTCCCCATGTGGGTTTAGATGTCCCAATGATGACAAGGCTGCCAGGTTGAGGGGCAGTCAAGTGGATGGCAGATCTATTTTATATCTCAGTCTGAATAGCCATAGTTTGTCTTTCAGCTAAAAATGGTGGTCCCGGAGAAAAGCAGCTAGTTCAGCGGGCAACTGAGTCATACAAGTCCTTTTCTTGGAGACAACCATCGTACCTTGGTACACCTCAGAAAAGTGCCTTTTGTGTACTTCCCATTTTGTCGGACAAGATACTAAAAAGGTATGTCTTCAAGGGTTAAGCTTTAATAAAATCATTTTTACTGCTTCATCAGGGACATTCTAAAGTAGAACTGGCCTTCCTTTTTTCCTGCAAGAGCATGGCAATGAAGAATGCAATGGCTGGGGCTTCCCTGATGGTGCAGTGGTTGAGAGGGGTCCGCCTGCTGATGCAGGGGACACGGGTTTGTGCCCCGGTCCGGGAAGATCCCACATGCCGCGGAGTGGCTGGAGAGGCCACAACAGTGAGAGGCCCGCATACCGCAAAAAAAAAAAAAAAAAAGAATGCCATGGCTAATAGTACCATTTAGAGCCACTGCTTTGATTCATGCTAAGGGGCCAGCAGTTTTACCCACCAACCGTACAAGTGTCTACACAGTGAAAAAGGCAAATGATGTTTTAGTCTTATTACGAAAATGGTTTTGACCCTTGCAGTTCCCTGAGAGGACCCCCCAGGGGTCTGTAGACCACAATTTGGAAATTATCTCCCTAAGCATGTTTCTCTCCTGGTCATTTTTTTTTTAATATTTATTTATTTATTTGGCTGCGCCGGGTCTTAGTTGCTGCACTCGGTATCTTCAGTTGCAGCGTGTGGGATCTTTTAGTTGCAGCATTCGGGATCTAGTTCCCTAAGGGTCAAACCTGGGCCCCCTCCCTGGGGAGCATGGAGTCTTACCCATTGAACCACCAGGGAAGTCCTTCTCCTGGTAATTTAAAAGCAGAACAGAGAAATCTACCCAGAAGAAGCAGGCTCATGTAGAGTTACTTTTTGAGCACATGATTCTTACTAGGTGCTCAATAAACACTTTTTGAATCTTGAGTAGTGGCTGCCACCTACAGGGCTTACTACAGGTGAGGTGTTGTGCTAAACATTTTACAAACATTGTCTCATTGGGTCTAGCATCCCCATTTGACAGATGTGAAAAGCAAGGATCAGAGAGGGTAAGGAACTAGCCAACACAGCTAAAGATGACCAGATCAGGAGTCAAACCCAGTTCTGTCTGACTTCAAACCATTGTGCCATACTAAATCTGTCCGGCAGAAAAATCTTTGGTCAAGAGTTAGATTGAGAAAAAGAGAGGAAAATAATTAGAGGAAAATTTAAGAAAGTTTTGGAAATAAGTTTGAATAACTAGGCTGCCTACATAAATCTATTGGTTATTTCCTAGCCGACAAACTCAATGAAGACATATGTGTCCCATTCGCCTGGGCCAGTGGGTTAGCAGCGAATTGCAAGGCTGGTCTAAAGAGGGTGTATTAAGAATGATGGGGTACTTCCCTGGTGGTCCAGTGGTAAAGAATCCGCCTTACAGTGCAGAGGACTTGGGTTCGATCTCTGGTCAGGGAACTAAGATCCCACTTGCCGCGGGGCAGCTAAGCCTGCGTGCCTCAACTGGAGAAGAGAAAACCCGAGTGCCACAACTAGAGAGAAGCCCAAGCGCCGCAGTGAAGAGCCCTCGCGCCGCAACGAGAAATCCCATGTGCCTCAAGGGAGATCCTGCACGCCGCAACTAAGACCCCAACACAGCCAAAAATAAATTAAATAAATAAATCTTAAAAAAAAAAAAAAAGAACGATGGGGAATTCCCTGGCGGCCCAGGGGTTAGGATTTGATGCTTTCACTGCCGTGGCCCGGGTTCAGTCCCTGGTCGGGGAACCAAGATCCCGCACAAGGGCTGGGTGTACAGGCCTTTTTCATGCCAGGGGAGGACTAGACACAAACAACAGCCAGAGGTAGAAAGACATGCCACTGGGGCCCAGGTGTGGAATCCAAAATGCAGCAAAAATAGTGAGACAGTTGGACTGCCCTGGGCTGGGTCCCCACAGGTCAGGGGCCACACCTGCCAAAGTTCTTCTAGAGCAGCTAGGCTGCTCTCAGGCTTTTCCCTGAGAAGCTAAGCTGGATCACCCCTGAGGTTATACCCATTCTTTTCACCAGTGAAACACCAGCTGCTAGTCTTCCCAGGTGTTCGTTAATGCCTCGGGCCGAACTCCTTGGCCTTCTGGAATATGATCTGACCCCTACTGACCTCTCCAGGCTCATCTCTCACCTCCTCACTTTCCAGAGTCATAGCCTGCAGAATTGGTACCAACAGTTCCCTCTTCCTGGAAGAAACTGTCCCCAGCCCCACACAACCTCCTTTGCTCGGGGGAATCCTACTCAAACCTCAGGACTCAGGTTGGACTTCACCTCTCTCTCTCCTTTTTTTTTTTAATGTTCCCTGCTAATTATTTATCTATTTATTTATTTTTAAATTTATTTTGTTTCGGCTGTGCTGCGCAGCATATAGGATCTTAGTTCCCTGACCAGGATTGAACCCGTGTCCCCTGCAGTGGAAGAGCAGAGTCCTAACCACCAGACCGCCAGGGAATTCCCATGGACATCACCTTCTTTAAGAGCCCTTTCCTGTTGATACCCACCTCCAAACACCGTATCTCCATTGCTTGTTAGGCACCATTACCAGGGATGTCAAGGCTCAGAAGAAAGATATGATGCTCACAGAGCTTATGGGCCAGTGTTTTACATTCAAAATACTGCTTGTTGTCTTACTTGCCCACTAGGCTGTAAGCTCCTCTGGAATGGGATGGCGTTTGCATGTTCACTGCTATATCCCTGAATCTCACACTGGCACAGAGTACGAAGGAGCTCAATCAACATTTGCTAACTCAATGAGCAAATGAAAAAGGAATCCATAGAGGGCGTGGAGAAAAGGGAACCCTCCTACACTGATGGTGGGAATATAAATTGGTGCAGCCACTATATAGAACAGTCTGGAGGTTCCTCAAGAAACTAAAAATAGAGTTGCCATATGATGCAGCAATCCCATTCCTGGGCATGTATCTGGAAAAAACAATTAATTTGAAAAGATATGTGTACCCCGATGGTCACTGTAGCACTATTTACAATAGCCAAGACAGGGATGCAACCTAAGGGTCCATCGACAGATGAATCGATAAAGAAGATGTGGTAATTACATACAATGGAATATTATTCAGCTGTAAACAAGAATGCAATAATGTTATTTACAGCAAGACAAATGGACCTAGAGATGATCATACTAAGTGAAGTAAGTTAAACAGAGAAAGACAAATACCATATGACATCACTTATATGTGGAATCTAAAAAAGTGATGCAAAAAAAAAAAAAAAGTGATGCAAATGAACTTATTTACAAAACAGAAAGAGACTCACAGACTTCGAAAACAAATTTATGGTTACTAAAGGGGAAAGGTGGGGGGGAGGAGGGATAAATTCAGAGTTTGGGCTTAGCATATACATATTACTATATTTAAAATAGATAACCAACAAGGACTTACTGTATAGCACAGGGAACTCTACTCAATATTCTGTAATAACCTAAATGGGAAAAGAATTTGAAAAGGAATAGATATATGTGTATGTATAACTGAATCACTTTGCTGTACACCGGAAGCTAACACAACATTGTAAATCAACTCTACTCCAATATAAAATAAAAATTAAAAAAGAAAAAGGAACCCATGAAAAGGAGAGGAGAGGAGAGGAGAAAAATAGGTGAAATAGGAATGTGACGAAGTAGGGAACAACCTTTGCACCCACCTATGGATACTTACACTCTCATCATTCCCCAGGCGGTGCTGGAGGAACTGGCTCTGTGGATATAGGGCATAGGGCTGGGGGGAGGGTGCATAAAAGAAAGAGCTCAAAGAGGGGTTTACAAACCTGTTGAGGAGCAGCGTGCACACATTTAAAATGCCATCACCAAACAGCATACCTTCAAAAGGTACAACGAATCTTGTGCCAAGTGAGGTCAGAAGTATTGAGAGATCCAAAAAAACAAAAAAAGTACAATAATAAAAGAGAAACGGCTATGCGTCGGGTTGGCTAATGGCTGTGACAGCAACCCCCGCATTTCACCGGTGCATCTCAATTCAAGTTTATCTTTTATTTCTCCCACGTGGGTTTTCTTGATTGAGTCACTCTGTTCCAAGTAGTGCTGTGGGGATTTAGGAACCTTCCATCCGCTATCACTATCACTATCACTATTTCCGCTATTACTTGTTCCACTCTCACTCCAGAGAAAGGCACACCGGGAAGTGGGCGCCATCAGTTCTACCCACATTCCATTGGCTAGAACTCCGTCTTGTGGCCCCACCTACCGGGAGGGGAGCTTGGGGATTGTAGTCTAGCGGAGTGCCCTGGAGGTAAAGGAAGTGAGGACTGCTAAACACAGTAGTCTCTGCTACAGCTCTTTTTTTTTTTTTTTTTTTTTACAGAGAATCTACTAAACGTCAGGCACCGTGATAAATAAGTTACATTCAGTTGTCATTTTATCCTTACATCACCTCTCATTTACAGAGAGGGAAACAGAGGCTCATAACGTTTAAGTACATTTTATGAGGCGAAAGGCTCATGCTTGGAGAATCAATGTGGAACCAGATCGTTCTAACTCCAAAACCTGTAACTGAAAAGAAGTAAGGACAGCTTAACACTAGGGAGCTGCTCCGACACTACACCTACTCATTCGACATCATCATCATGTAAGAGCTTATTAGTGTGCTGGTTAGGCATTGTTCAAAGCACTTTAATATTGTATTAACCCACTGGATCCTCCCCAAACGCCTATGAGATAAATACTGTTAATCCCCCTATTTTATTTATTTATTTATTTATTTATTTATTTTTTAAATTTTGGCTGCGTTGGGTCTTCGTTGCTGCGCTCCGGCTTGCTCTAGTTGCAGTGAGTGGGGGCTACTCTTCGTTGCCGTGTGCGGGCTTCTCATTGCGGTGGCTTCTCTTGTGGCGGAGCATGGGCTCTAGGTGTCCGGGCTTCATTAGTTGTGGCATGAGGGCTCAGTAGTTGTGGCACACGGGCTTAGTTGCTCTGCAGCATGTGGGATCTTCCCCGCCCAGGGCTGGAACCCGTGTCACCTGCAGGCAGATTCTTAACCACTGTACCACTAGGGAAGTCCCAATCCCCCTATTTTAAGGACGATGAAATTGCACACAGAAGTTAAGCGATTTGCCTGAGGTCATTCTAGGCAGTCTTTCTCCAGAGGCTCCAGCTTTGCCCCGCTCCTGCCTCCGCAAACAAAAGGAATTGTTGTAGGGCACAGTCTCCAAAGTGAGGCACTAGTACCCTGGGGAGGAGTCCAGCTGGTCCAGTGGGGTGCGAGAGGGAACTATGATCCTTCTATTCACCTTTATTTTTATTCTTTAAAAAAAAGAAATCACACAGGGAACTAGATTCAACATCCTGTGATAAACCATAACGGAAAAGAATATGAAAAAGAATATATATGTATAACTGAATCAATTTGCTGTACAGCAGAAATTAAACACAACATTGTAAGTCAACTATACTTCAATAAAAATTTTAAAAAATCAGTGATATTAAACTTTGCTAATATGTATTATACAGCTTGACCCTGTCGCCCTCTCTCAGCTGAGGATCAATCTGCATAATACATACTAGTAAAATTTAATATCACTGATTATTTTATTTTATTTTTTTTACAATAAACAGAAACAGAAAGTGTCACCTACACACCTTGTGTTTGGATAAATGGATCAGTGTGGTATGTTTAGTTTTAGTTGAGCTAGCTCTCACAGCGTGGACCAATGGTTTTAAAAGATTCCTGTAAAGAATTAACGATGACTAGACGCCCACCTCAGGCACCGCCTCCACCCTACACAACCCAGGCTCCCTCGAGCATGCCCAGAACCCCTACATCGCAGAGTGGGAGGCGGGGCCTTGTGGCCACACCCCTTCACTTTCCCCCGCCTTCCTTGTTTCTTCCGGAGGCGTCATTGGGTGCTTCACGTTGCGATTGGGCGAGCCGCGGGTTGTCGGAGGTACACAATTGGGCAGAGTCGCCGCCCCTCGACCGGTGGACAGCCTCGATTGGCCGAGGTGCTGAGAGGGGTTGGCCGAACCTACTCGTCACCCAGGCTGAGACGCTAGGAGTGGGCTTGCGCCGCTCTGGGCGCTCGGGTAACGGGTGCCTCCATTTGGGAGTGCACGGCGAGCCCAGGGCCCAGGGTGTCAGGGGGCCGGTTAGGAGGTGCGGCCCGAGGTTGGAGGGGCCGGGAGAACCCGGGGCTGCAGGCGAGGCGGGATGGCGGCCGTTGTCCCGGGAAGGACCTGCGTGGATGCCAGTGGGCACCTTGGTGGAGGAGATTGCGATTAAACTAGACGTCGTGGTCTGACACGAGACCCCTAGCAAGACCACCACCTTGCCACTCAGCCTGGGAAGCCCTAAATGGATTGGGACCCAGGATCGGAGGCTTCTGCGCAAGCAGACGGCCACCACCCGTCAGGAGCAGTTACAGGAAAATGAGTCTGACTGAGCTGGTGGAGCTTCTACGGCGGACGAATGACCTGCGTGCCAGAGGCTTATGAGCAAGGGAATTGGAAGAAACAAATCAAAAAGCTAATTGCTAACAGCGAGGCCTCAGCCTACAAACTCATCTCTAGAGCCAAGTCAGGGAATTGAAGAAATTTGGCCAGGGGAGAAGGATCCAGGAGAACTATGACCAGAACTCTGTGCACAGCTTCTCCTGGCTGAAGCTCTGCGACGTGGGGGCAAATAAACCCTGTCCTGGACATAATCCTTGCAGAAGAGCAAACATCTGGGGGTAATGAGCTTATCTGCAAAGGTCATAATAAAGTTGTTGAAGAAGTTAAATGGAAGACTCCATCCATCAGTACAAAAAGCCAGATGTTTTTCTGGATCTAGCTTTTTATCTGTGAGATGTCTGAGGCTCGAGACAGATCCGATTCACTTTCTGAGAGAAGTGTTTTTGCAAACTTACTCCAAGTTCTCAGTGACTCACAGTGTACTTGCCTGTGTGATTGAAGTGGTAAGAATGGCAACAGCAACGGCCTGACTATAGGGCAAAATTTCCATGTTATCAGAGGTAACAGAAACCAATAATGATAGATCTTGTGATACCACTTGATTACATTTAATAAGCTGAAGCTGACTTTCCCATGAAAGTGAAAATCCCTGCAAAGGGTGCTCCCTGGCCTTGAACCAGCATAACATACCATCAGAAGGACATAATGATACTAAAAGGTGAGGTCCACTGAGCCAGTCATCTTCATGATAGTATCTCCAAGAGACTTGTGGAAACAGTGAGACTGATGCACATAATGGGGTGCCGTGTAAGATAGAGCTAAGACAACTTGAGCTTTCTGCTTTACAGTTGTTTTGAAATGCTCACAAATCAGGTCATTAAGAGCATTCCAGAGCATTAAAGTTTTCTAGGAAGATTAAAAACACCTGAGGACTTCCCTGGTGGCACAGTGGTTAAGAATCCTCTTGCCAATGCAGGGGACGCGGGTTCGAGCCCTGGTCCGGAAAGATCCCACATGCCACAGAGCAACTAAGAGCCTGCACTCTAGAGCCCGCGAGCCACAACTGTTGAGCCTGAGTGCCACAACTACCGAAGCCCGCGTGCCTAGAGCCCGTGCTCTGTAACAAGAGAAGCCACCACAATGAGAAGCCCACGCACCCCAACAAAGAGTAGCCTCCGTTCGCCACAAGTAGAGAAAGCCCCACGCACAGCAAAAGACCCAATGCAGCCATAAATAAATAAATTTAAATTAAAAAAATAAAAACACTTGAGATTTTTCTGTGAGTACTGTCTAGGACTACTCATATTTTTACTTCTGTCAGATAACCAAAGTTGACAAATCTGTGTGTTCTTCAGAACCAGCAGGGGGCGTATAAGCTGAAACATCAATAATAATAACTAATACTACACAAATAGCCAAGGCTCTCTGTTTGCGTCCAGGCACTGGGCAAGTGCTGTACATGCATTAGTCCATTAGATCCGTACAACAACCCTATGAAGCAGGTACTATTATTACCTCCACTTTAGAAATGAGGAAACTGAGGGCTAGAGAATTTAGGCAGTTACTGTGCTACACCACCTCCCCAAGATGGCACACAGGGACATGCTCCGGCAAAGACTGGTGGCCACATTTGGACCAAAGGTTGTAGTTTGCCCAATCCTGCTCTAGCATTTGATAATCTGAAATCTTTTGCAATCAGAAATTTGCAAATTACTTCACATAGTGTATGATAAATGCCTTCAGACGGGAAAGAACCAACTCTTGGGTAAACTACATGAATACACTGCCAGGGGAAAGAAAAAACTCTGTCCCACGTCAGACAACAATGGGGGCCTCATCCGCCCTGGGCTGGGTAAAAGGTCATTTCTGAAATCCATTCAGGAGGTAAAAAAAAGTTCAGCATTTAACTCCCTAGTGTTGTAGAATAGGCCAAAGCACAGGGATTGGTTCTTATACATTTCATTTTCTATGCAGAGGAATTCTTCCTTTTGTTAAAAATTTAAAGGGTTAAAAATGCACCTTTTGCATGAGTATAGCCGATGAGCGGCAAATCTCCACTGGGTATTAGTATGTTTATTTTGCTAGTTTACACATAAGTACTGCATGTGTTTGGTGCTATTGTACACAGTACTTTTTAATTTTTATTTATTTATTTATTTGGCCATGCCATGTGGCTTGTGGGCTGTTAGTTCCCCAACCAGGGATCGAACCCAGGCCCTCGGCAGTGAGAGCACAGAGTCCTAACCACTGGACCACCAGGGAATTCCCCTACACAGTACTTTTTATTTTTATTTCCTTTAAAAATTTTTTTATTATAGTTGATATATAGTGTTGCATTAGTTTCTGCTGTACAGCAAAGTGTATCAGTTATACATACACACATATCCACTCTTTTTTAGATTCTTTTCCCATATAGGTTATTACATTAAAAACACTTTTTTTATTGTGGTAAAAGTCATAATATAAAACATACTATTTTAACCCTATTTAACTGTACAGTTCAGTGGCACTAAGTCCATTCACATTGTTGTGCAACTCTCTCCATCATCCATCTCCCGACTTTTCCACCCTCCTAAACTGAAACTCTGTCCCCATTAAACACTAACTAACCATTTCTCCCCCACTACCCCTGACATCTACCAATGTTGGCCCCTGACATCTACCAATGTACTTTGACTCTATGAATTTGACTATTCTAGGTCACAGTACTTTTTAAAATGTCGGTGTCCAGTCGCTCAGTTCTAGCATAGGAACAAGCCTCTATGATGGCCCTCAGTGATTCTCGCCCCCCGTGGCCATTCCCTTGTGCAATTCCCTTACATGCTAAGTAGGACCGATCTATGCAACCAATAGGATAATATAGGAATGACAGATTGTGGTTTCGAGGCTAGATCATAAAACAGAAACCGTTTCAGCTTCTGCCTTGCTGTCTCTTGGTTGTGAGGATGCTCAAGCCGCCTTAGGGAGTGGTCCATGTGGCAGGGAACTGAGGCCTCCTGCCAACAGCCAGCACCAACTTGCCAGCTCCACGGAATCATATCCTTCAGTCCCAGTCAAACTGTCAGATGTTTGCAGCCCAGCCAACATCCCGACGGCAGCCTCTTGAGAGCACCTGATCCCCATTTCAGCTACTTCCCAATTCCTGACCCATAGAAACTGTGTGAGATAATGAAAGTTTACTATTTTAGGAAGCGGAATTTTGGAGTAATTATGTAGCAAAAGATAACTGATAAGAGCAGTATACAGAAATGCAATTGACTCTTATATACTGACCTTATATTTTTTATTTTTTAATTTTTTGGCTGCGTTGGGTCTTCATTGCCGCACGCGGGCTTTCTCTAGTTATAGCAAGCGGGGGCTACTCTTCATTGCAGTGTGTGGGCTTCTCATTGTGGTGGCTTCTTTCGTTGAAGAGCATGGGCTCTAGGTGCACGGGCTTCAGTAGTTGTGGCTCGCGGGCTCTAGAGCGCGGACTAAATAGCTGTGGTGCACAGGCTCAGTTGCTCCGTGGCATGTGGGATCTTCCCAGACCAGGGATCGAACGCATGTCCCCTGCATTGGCAGGTGGATTCTAAACCGCTGTGCCACCAGGGAAGTCCCGGACCCTATTTTGTGACCTTGCTAAGCACACTTATCAGTTCTAGTACCTTCCTCGTATATCTTTGGGATTTTCTATGTAGACAATCGTGCAGTCCGCCAAGAGAGACAGTTTTATTTTTTCCTTTCCAATATGCAGGACTTTTATTGGTTTGCATTATTGCATTGGTGAGAGCAGATATCCTTGCCTTGTTATTTATTTATTTATTTATAGCTGTGTTGGGTCTTTGTTTCTGGGCATGGGCTTTCTCTAGTTGTGGCGAGCGAGGGCTAGTCTTCGTCGCGGTGTGTGGGCTTCTCATTGCGGTGGCTTCTTTTGTTGTGGAGCGTGGGCTCTAGGCACGTGGGCTTCAGGAGTTGTGGCTCATGGGCTTCAGTAGTTGTGGCTCGCAGACTTCAGTAGTTGTGGCTCGCAGGCTCTAGAGCGCAGGCTTAGTAGTTGTGGTGCACGGGCTTAGTTGTTACACGGCATGTGGGACCTTCCCAAACCAGGACTCGAACCCGTGTCCCCTGCAATGGCAGGTGGATTCTTAACCACTGTGCCACCAGGGAAGCCCCCCTTGCCTTGTTTTTGATTTTAGGGGAAAACGTTCAATGTTTCCACATTAAGTATGATGTTAGCTGAAAGGTATTTATAGATGCTCTTTATTCAGGTTGAGGAAGTTCCCTTCTATTCCTAGTTTACTGAGAATTGTTTTTGTTTTTTTAAAATTATGAATAAATTGAATTTTTTCCAATGAAAAAGCACAGACTGGGAAAGAATATTTTCAAAACATATATCCAACAAAGAACTCATATCTAAATATATATAAAGGATACAATTAGGTAATAAGACAATTCAGTTTTTTAAATGACAAAAGATTTTGATAGACAATTCATCAGAGAAGATATATGGATGGCAAATAAGCCCATGACAAGATGCTCAACACTATTAGTCACTAGGGAAATGCAAATTAAACGCCTGTGAATTACTACTTCACGCTTACTAAAATGGCTAGAATTATACAACAAAACAAAACAAAAGAAGCTGACCAGGCTTCCCTGGTGGCGCAATGGTTGAGAGTCCGCCTGCCAATGCAAAGAACGCGGGTTCGTGCCCCGGTCTGGGAAGATCCCTCATGCCGCGGAGCGGCTGGGCCCGTGAGCCACGGCCGTTGAACCTGCGCGTCCGGAGCCTGTGCTCCGCAGCGGGAGAGGCCGCAACAGTGAGAGGCTCGCATACCGCAAAAAAAAAAAAAAAAAAAAAGAAGTTGACCATTCCAAGGAGCACATGAACTCTCACCCTGGTGGGAATGTGAAGTGGTACAACCACTTTGGAAACCAGTCTCGCAGTTTCTTTCTTTCTTTTTTTTTTTAATGTTTGTTTATTTATTTATTTATGGCAGAGTTGGGTGTTTTTTGCTGCGCGTGGCCTTTCTCTAGTTGTGGTGAGCGGGCGCTGCTCTTCATTGCAGTGCGTGGGCTTCTCATTGCGGTGGCTTCTCTTGTTGCAGAGCCCAGGCTCTAGGCGTGCGGGCTTCAGTAGTTGTGGCTCGCAAGCTTAGTTGCTCCACGGCATGTGGGATCTTCCCGGACCAGGGCTTGAACCCGTGTCCCCTGCATTGGCAGGCAGATTCTTAACCACTGCGCCACCAGGGAAGCCTTCGCAGTTTCTTAAAATGTTAAACATACACTTATCTACGGCCCAACTATTCTATTCATAGATAAATGCCAGCATATGTTTACACAAATACTTGTACACAAATGTCCATAGCAGCTGGGACAGAATGGCCCCTAAAGATGTCTATGTCCTGATCCCCAGAACTTATGAATATGTTACCTTACATGATAAAAGAGACTTTTGATATGATTAAATTAAGATATGATTAAATTAAGATATGATTTAAATTTAAGATATGATTAAATTAAGAATCTTGAGATACAGAGATGATCCTGGATGAACAGGTGAGCCCAAATGTAATCACAAGGGTCCTTAGAGGAGGGAGGCAGGAGGGCCAGGGTTGGAGAGGTGTCACAACGGGAGCAGAGGTTGGAGGAAGGGGCCACAAGTCAAGGAACCATAGATACACTCAGTGTTTCTGAATCTCTAAGTAGGCTGAATGAAAGAAGTAAGACAAAGAGCCCATATGGTATAATACAATTTATATAAAATTCTAGAAAGTGCAAACTGATCTATAGTGACAAATGAGTGGTTGCCTGGGGGTGAGGTGGGGAGGAGGGAAGGATGGATTGCAGAGGCACACAAGGAAACTTGTGAGGGAGGTGGAAATATTATATCAGTGTGGCAGCGGGTTCATGGGTGTCTACCTATGTCAAAATTCATCAAATTGTATTCTTTAAGTATGTATAGTTTACCGTATGCCATCTAGGAAAAAGAAACGAATAGGTGAGGATAGTACCGATGATACAAGCAGGAGAGATACAGGGGCTTCCATGGTGGCACAGTGGTTAAGAATCCGCCTGCCAATGCAGGGGACACGGGTTCAAGCCCTGGTCTGGAAAGATCCCACATGCTGCGGAGCATCTAAGCCCGTGGTCCACAACTACTGAGCCTGCGTGCCACAACTACTGAAGCCTGCGAACCTAGAGCCCATGCTCCGCAACAAGAGAAACCACCGCAATGAGAAGCCCGTGCACCGCAATGAACAGTAGCCCCCGCTCACCACAACTGGAGAAAGCCCATGTGCAGCAACGAAGACCCAACGCAGCCAAAAAAAAAAAGCAGGAGATACAATAAAAATATGTCAGAGCAGACCCTTCTGCTAGTTCCAGGGTTGGAATTAATCCAGAAGACTTTTGAAATGTGGATCGATAGTCAGTCTCTTTGTTTTTTTTTTGTTTTTTTTTTTGGCCATGCTGCATGGTTTGCAGGATCTTAGTTCCCTGACCAGGGATCAAACCCTGACAGTGAGAGCGCAGAGTCCTAACCACTGGACTGCCAGGGAATTCCTGATAGCAAGTCTCTTTAAATGAAGAACCTCACATGTAAAAGTCAAACGTTCAGACAGACCTCAAGTTTTTCCAGTGATGTTTAAAGTTGTGTCATACTCAATCCAGTAACTTCCAAAATTTCTTTAAACTTAATAAGTGTTTTGAAGCCTTTGTTGAGGTTTCTTAATAGCCAAAGCAGACATTTCAGAACCATTGGAAATCGTTTGTTCTTCCTGCTGTGGTAAAAATGTCTGCAGTAAAAACTGTAACAAAAATAAAAAACAATCTGGCAAAGAACTAAAATGTATTTCTCCAGCAAATATTATTGGAAGGAAGATGGCAGAAAGCACGGCTGAGGGAACACATATCGGGGCGAAATATGCAGGGTACCATACAGTCAGATGGATTTTACAGATGTTTTTAGGGTGTCTCTGCAGGTGACATTTGCTAGATTCTGCTTCTATAATGAAAGATCAAAGCAGTACTTAATTTTTGTGAGTCCCCAAAACAAAGATGAACTAGAGGAAATATAGCCTCAGCAGTAAGTGACTCATTTAATAAAAACTATGCTTCACAGGAAAAGTATAATTATTGATGGAGCAGTTGCTTCGGACTAGAGTAAAGCAAAGGATCCTGGGGTGTGGTTACTGAGGTGGCAGCAACATGCAAGTCACTCAATGTCTCATTGGGAAAGAAATGAAGCCAGGAGGGCACAAATTACACTTGAAATAGTAGACTTTCTTTTTTTTTTTTTTTTTTTTTTGCGGTACGCGGGCCTCTCACTGCTGTGGCCTCTCCCGCTGTGGAGCACAGGTTCCAGACACGCAGACTCAGCGGCCATGGCTCACGGGCCCAGCCGCTCCGTGGCACGTGGGATCTTCCCAGACCGGGGCACGAACCCGCGTCCCCTGCATCGGCAGGCGGACTCTCAACCACTGCGCCACCAGGGAAGCCCTAGACTCTTTCAATACTTTTCAAAGAGGAGGGGAGTGACCATAGCAATTTTTGTACCACAGAAAAGCTCATCGGTCATCTCAAGGTAAAGACTCTACAAGGACTCTCTCACTTCAACCTGAGTTTTGCATTTTTCTTTTACAAAAAATTGTGTGTTTCAAGTTTACTGGTCTTTTCAATGATGACATGTAGATGTCAGGAGTGTGCTATTCAATAGAAACTTCACAATAAACATATAGACAAACAAATATGCTGTCTGAAATTTAATGGGCCATTTTAGCACAGAATGGTACAAAAACTGCTTTCTGACAGAAATTTTTGCTATTCAGAGGGCATGGTGAAAAATGGATGTTTGGGAATGTTTCTTTTATTGTATGATTTGGTCACATATAAAAGCTCTTTTATCTGCAAGCTTAAAGAACTCGAAAATGGAATTTCCTAATTTGTTTAAAAATCTTCCAAACAATGTAAGGGGATTTTCAATCCATTTATTAATAACATAGGAATGTGACACCTTTTTAGTTTGTCAGGACAGCTAGTTGACATCATGGAAGATGAATCTTTATTAGTCAAAACTAGGTATTCAACATCAACATCTGCTAATCTCACAAAA
Source organism: Aethalodelphis obliquidens (assembly GCF_003676395.1). NCBI lineage: Eukaryota > Metazoa > Chordata > Mammalia > Artiodactyla > Delphinidae > Aethalodelphis > Aethalodelphis obliquidens. The sequence goes on from NW_020837951.1 coordinate 5,042,835, forward strand.
AGAAAGACAAACCAGACATCATGTGTCTCTTGACGCAATAAAACTATATCTCCTAGTAAATAGTTTCACAAGCAGAAAAACCAAACCTGAATCTCAGGACTTCCCTAGTGGTCCAGTTGTTAAGACTCTGTGCTTCCACAACAGGGGGCATGGGTTCAAGCCCCTGTCAGGGAACTAAGATCCTGAACCTGAATCTCATCGACGCCTCTAGATGCAGCTCTCAAGTTATAGGAGTGGTAGAGGACAAAGGAACACACTAAAGTTTCAAGGGGGTGATGTCAGCATAATCCAAAGTGTGGGAAACTCTCCAGGACAAATGATCACATTTCTCTAACAAATTGCAAAGGCGGGCGGTGGGGGGGCGTTACCAACTGAATTTTGTCCCCCGGCAATTCATATGTAGAAGCCCTAACCCCTAATGTGACTATATTTGGATACGGGGCTTTTTAAAAGAGGTGATTAAGGTTAAATGAAGTCATAGGTTAGGGCCCTAATCTGATAGTGAGGAGGGGCTGTCTGACAGCCAGGAAGAGAGGCCTCACCTGAAACCAACCGTGCTGGCCCTTGATCTTGGACTTCCAACTTCCAGAACGGTCAGAAAATACATTTCTGTGGTTTAAGCCATTCGATCTGTGGTATTCTGTTATGGCAGCCTGAGCCGACTAACACAGGAGGGGACAGAGGGGAAGAGGGAGGGAGGGAATATGAACGGGAAACCTATAGACTAAAAGTCACTTAAAACCGTATCAATCAGTTACGTGTATGTTACCACACACAAAAAAGTAAACCCACCACCATATCAATCAACCACCTTGTGACCTTATTTGTATCCTTATTAATAATAATCATCATCTTATGCAATTATGATATTTGTGAGACGACAAGGAATTTGAACAGACTGGATATTGGATAATATTAAGGAATTATTATTTTAAGTGTGATATTGGTGGTGGTGTGTTTTCTTAAAACATTTTTGAGAGCTACATATAGAATTATTTGTGGATGAAATGATACAATGTTTGGCTTTTAAACAAAATAACATGGGAGCCAGGGGGTGGATGGGGCAGGCTTGGTTGAGGACGGATGGAGCTGGGTATTAGGTTCAATGGAGGTTTACTATACTACTGTGTCTACTCTTGGATATATTCACAATTCTGCATAATGCAGAGTTTAAAAAAAAGAAAGTTAACAAGCTGAGGTTAACAACCAAGAACTTTTGTGTAATTGGTAGATGGAACTGAAAAAAAAATAGTGGCATGATTTTCTGGGCATGGCAAGGGGGCTCTTCTTCCTTTCAGACCTAGTATGTGTCCTGATGTCTTGTTTGGTTTTTTTTTGGGGGGGGGTACGCGGGCCTCTCACTGTTGTGGCCTCTCCTGTTGCGGAGCGCAGGCTCAGCGGCCATGGCTCACGGGCCCAGCCGCCCCGCGGCATGTGGGATCTTCCCGGACTGGGGCACGAACCCGCGTCCCCTGCATCGGCAGGCGGACTCTCAACCACTGTGTCACCAGGGAAGCCCCTGATGAGTGTCTTTTCCAGTTGTCATGGACATTAGGGCCAAGTGTTGAACTGAATTTGGGGGTCTAGCTCTATGAAAGCATTAAACCAAGACTTAAGAAAATAAAGTATATTATTATAGCTATCTTATTAAATATTATAAGTCCTATTTAAATGTGAGAGCTGAAATGTTTTTGTATGTTAAAAAGAAAATAAAGTGCAAATCCTTTAAAAATACTATTTATTTTATTCCACCCTTTAAACTTCATTTTCTTGTGGGTTGTTCAATATATTATATTAATGTGGTCAAGGGTTTCCTCCAAGACACACCCCCGGAAGAGCAGGGGCTCACAGTGCCACTGCACCGTCACAGCTCCCCTGGGCCCATCAGGCGGCCAGGCTGTCCTCCATCAGTGACTCAGCCTTCAAGGGCAAAGGCTTTGGGGCACTTGTCCAAAATCCAACTTCATTCCACAGCTGACACCAGCACTGCCTCTCACCCCTCCATTAGGGCATTTGGGTGGGACAAAAATACCACAAGCCTACACAGCTGGTTAATGGACTGGCTTCTTCCCTTTCCACCTGTTCCTTTAGCATTAGAAGCACACACTTTAATCTCCTGCCTGAACCAAGAATCAGGTTGAACTAGAAGAGAGAGTCTGGCATAGGTTTAAGGCTCAGGTTCTGCAGAAACGAGGCAAGGATGCCGCTTTTGCCATTTCTACTCAACGTTGTACTGGAAATTCTAGCCAGAGCAGTTAGGCAAAAGCACAAAAAGTAAAAGGAATCCCAATTGGAAAAGAAGAAGTGAAATTATCTCTATTCGCAGATGACATGATCTTATACCTAGAAAATCCTAGAAGGGTCTACAATAAACCTATTCGAGCTATAAATGAATTCAGCAAAGTTGTAGGATATAAAATCATCATTCAGACATCAGTTGTATTTCTGTATGCTGAAATGATCAATCCGAAAATGAAATGAAGAGAACAATTATGAATTTATAATCACATAAAGAAAGAATAAAATACTTAGGAATAAATTCAGTGAAGGAAGTGTAAGGCTTGTACACTGAAAACTGCAAAATATTGCTGAAAGAAATGAAAGGAGATCTACGTAATTGGAAGGACATGTCGTGTGACTGGATTGGAAGACAGTATTGTTAAGGTGACAACACTACCCAAAGACATGTACAGATTCAATGCAATCTCTACCAAAATGTCAATGGTGCTTCTGCAGAAATGGAAAAATCCATCCTAAAATTCATATTTCATTTTAAGGGACCCAGAATGGCCGAAACAATCTTGAAAAAGGAGAACGAATTTGGAGGACTCACACTTTCCGATTTCAAAACTTACTACAAAGCGACAGTAATCAAATAGGTGGTACTGGTATAAGGCTAGACACACAGATCAAGGGAACAGAGAGAACCCAGAGCTAAACAGTCACATCTATGGTCAACTGATGTTCAGCAAGGATGCTGAGACCCTTCGTTGGGAAAGAAGTCTCTCCAATAAAAGGTGCTGGGAAAACTGAACATCCACATGTAAAAGGCTGAAGTCGGCCATCTATCTTACACTACCTACAAAAATTAACTCAAAATGGATCAAAGACCTGAATTTAAGAGGAAAAACTATAAAAGTCTTAGAAGAAAACACAAGAGAAGATCTGCCTGAGCTGGATTTGGCAATGATTTCTTGGATTTGGCAGTGACACCAAAAGCACAGGCAACAAAACAAAAAATAGATAAATTGGACTTCATTAAAATTAAAAACTTTTGCGCATCACATATGGTCACCTTATTTTTGATAAAGGAGGCAAGAATATACAATGGAGAAAAGACAGCCTCTTCAATAAGAGGTGCTGGGAAAACTGGACAGCTACATGTAAAAGAATGAAATTAGAACACTCCCTAACACCATACACAAAGATAAACTCAAAATGGATTAAAGACCTAAATGTAAGGCCAGACACTATCAAACTCTTAGAGGAAAACATAGGCAGAACACTCTATGACATACATCACAGCAAGATCCTTTTGGACCCACCTCCTAGAGGAATGGAAATAAAAACAAAAATAAGCAAATGGGACCTAATGAAACTTCAAAGCTTTTGCACAGCAAAGGAAACCATAAACAAGACCAAAAGACAACCCTCAGAATGGGAGAAAATATTTGCAAATGAAGCAACTGACAAAGGATTAATCTCCAAAATTTACAAGCAGCTCATGCAGCTCAATATCAAAAAAACAAACAACCCAATCCAAAAATGGGCAGAAGACCTAAATAGACATTTCTCCAAAGAAGATATACAGATTGCCAACAAACACATGAAAGGATGCTCAACATCACTAATCATTAGAGAAATGCAAATCAAACCTACAGTGAGGTATCACCTCACACCGGTCAGAATGGCCATCATCAAAAAATCTACAAACAATAAATGCTGGAGAGGGTGTGGAGAAAAGGGAACCCTCTTGCATTGTTGGTGGGAATGTAGATTGGTACAGCCACTATGGAGAACAGTATGGAGGTTCCTTAGAAAACTAAAAATAGAACTACCATGTGACCCAGAAATCCCACTACTGGGATATACCCTGAGAAAACCATAATTTAAAAAGAGTCATGTACCACAATGTTCACTACAGCTTTATTTACAATAGCCAGGACATGGAAGCAACCTAAGTGTCCATCTATAGATGAATGGATAAAGAAGATGTGGCACATATATACAATGGAATATTACTCAGCCATATAAAGGAACGAAAATGAGTTATTTGTAGTGAGGTGGGTGGACCTAGAATCTGTCATACAGAGTGAAGTAAGTCAGAAAGAGAAAAATAACATATGCTAACACATATATATGGAATCTAAAAAAAATTGGTTCTGATGAACCTAGGGGCAAGACAGGAATAAAGTCGCAGACGTAGAGAATGGACTTGAGGACACGGGGAGGGGGAAGGGGAAGTTGGAACGAAGTGAGAGAGTGTCATGGACATATATACACTACCAAATATGAAATAGATAGCTAGTGGGAAGCAGCCACATAGCACAGGGAGATCAGCTCTGTGCTTTGTGACCACCTAGAGGGGTGGGATAGGGAGGGTGGCAGGGAGACGCAAGAGAGAGGAGATATGGGGATATATGTATAGTTGATTCACTTTGTTATAAAGCAGAAACTAACACACCATTGTAAAGCAATTATACTCCAATAAAGATGTTAAAAAAAAAAACAACAAAAACTTTTGTGCATCAAAAGATACTATCGAGGGCTTCCCTGGTGGCCCAGTGGTTGAGAGTCCGCCTGCCGATGCAGGGGACACGGGTTCATGCCCTGGTCTGGGAAGATCCCACATGCCGCGGAGCGGCTGGGCCCATGAGCCATGGCTGCTGAGCCTGCGCGTCCAGAGCCTGTGCTCCGCAACGGGAGAGGCCACAGCAGTGAGAGGCCCGCGTACCGCAAAAAAAAAAAAAAAAAAAGATACTATCGAGAGAGTGAAAAGATAACCCATAGAAGAAAATATTTGTAAATCATATCTGATGAGGGTTTAATATCCAGAATATAGAAAGAACGCTTACAACTCAACAACAAAAAGATAACCCAATGAAAAAGTGGGCAAAGGACTTGAATAGACATTTCTCCAAAAAATATATACAATAGTGCTATAGTATGTAGTTATTGAAAAAAATCTGCTGGGCTTCCCTGGTGGCGCAGTGGTTGAGAGTCCGCCTGCCGATGCAGGGGACACGGGTTCGTGCCCCGGTCCGGGAAGATCCCACATACCGCGGAGCGGCTGGGCCCGTGATCCATGGCCGCTGAGCCTGCACGTCCGGAGCCTGTGCTCCGCAACGGGAGAGGCCACAACAGTGAGAGGCCCCCGTACCGCAAAAAAAAAAAAAAAAAAAAATCTGCCTATAAGTGGATGCACTCAGTTCAAATCTGTGTTGTTCAAGGGTCAGCTGTAGTTGACAAAATCAGAATGAAGTCATTACAGCAATCAATTACTACTGCTTCAGTTATTCTTGATCTGTGAGAACACTGTTCTTCCTAACTATACAAACTAACGTTTAAGTGACTATAATAAAAATCACTCAACTGCTAAAAAAAATTTAAAAAAGATACGCAAATAGCCAATAAGTACATGAAAAGATGCTCAACGTCATTCATCTAGAGAAATGCAAATCAAAACCGCATGAGAATCGTCATCTGACCACGCAGGGCTGCCAAAGACCTTCAACTGGTCAAAAGTGCAACGTCCAAGCTTAAAAAAGTAAAATTCAATAAACTGAGGGATGCCTGTATACTTAAAGTCATTGAGATGTACACTTAAAAATGGTTAAGGGCTTCCCTGGTGGCGCAGTGGTTGAGAGTCCGCCTGCCGATGCAGGGGACGCGGGTTCGTGCCCAGGTCTGGGAAGATCCCACATGCCGCGGAGCAACTAAGCCCGTGCACCACAACTACTGAGCCTGAGCTCTAGAGCCCACGAGCCACAACTACTGAAGCCCACTTGCCACAACTACTGAAGCCCATGCACCTAGAGCCCGTGCTCTGCAACAAAAGAAACCACTGCAATGAGAAGCCCGTGCACCGCAACCAAGAGTAGACCCCGCTCGCCGCAACTAGAGAAAGCCTGCGTGCAGCAACGAAGACCCAACGCAGCCGAAAATAAATAAATTTTAAAAATAATAATAAATAAAATGTATGTGGAAAGGCAAAGGAACTACAATAGCTAAAACAATTTTAAAAATAAAATAAAATAAAAAATAAAAGTGCAGGCCTCCTCCTGGCTCTTCTGAGCCCCTCTCCACAGCACTTACTGTTGGAAAGCAGGCTCCAGCCCCGGGAGGAGAGCGGGCAGCAGGCCCTGGAGGAACAGGAGGCTGGCTGGTGGGAGAGGAAGGCCTCCTCGGGAGAAATGGACCATTGGTGCGTGTGTGGAAACTCCCCAAGAGACATGTGACAGTGGGGTCAGAACCGTGGGGACATGCTCATGTTATACAAGATATTTCGAACTAAGGAAAGGCAAGAAAAAAAAAAGAAAATATGGGGCTTCCCTGGTGGCGCAGTGGTTGAGAGTCCGCCTGCTGATGCAGGGGACACGGGTTTGTGCCCCGGTCCGGGAAGATCCCACATGCCGTGGAGCGGCTGGGCCCGTGAGCCGTGGCCGCTGAGCCGGCGTGTCCGGAGCCTGTGCTGCGCAACGGGAGAGGCCACAGCAGTGAGAGACCCGCGTACCGCAAAAAAAAAAAAGAAAAGAAAGAAAATATGACATTCAAGGAAAAGTCCAGTTAAATGTTAAATAGGATGGAACCCTCTTCATGTGGCCTAAAATAGTGTATCTGTCACTTTTCACCCTCCCTTAACCCCTGTTACTTTTCTTTACAGAATTCATCACATGAAATGTTACATATTTATTTGTTTACGTATATATCACCATCACCCCTCTCCCCATTGTAAAGTAAGCACATGCTTGGTTTGGTTCACTGCTGAGTCCCCAGTGGGAAGCACATAATACGTGCTCAGTAAAAACCTGTAGCCTTTTTTAGGACTTCCCTGGTGGTCCAGTGGTTAAGACTTGTCTTCCAATGCAGAGGGTGTGGTTTCGATCCCTGGTCGGGGAGCTAAGATCCCACACGCCGCCTCGCGGCCAAAAAACCAAAACATGAAACAGAAGCAATGTTGTAACAAATTCAATAAGGACTTTAAAAGTGATCCACGTCAAAAAAAATCTTAAAAAAAAAGTTTTTTAAAAAATCTGTAGCCTTTTCACTAGATCTTAGTGAAATACTTGATTCAGCAGGGAAGAATACTTGCATAATCATGATAAACTCTGGTTATTACCAGACCTGTGAAGAAACCATTTTGGGGGGTGGGTTGTAGCATTTGGTGGGGGGGATACAGGGAAGGTCAGCGGTGGGGGTAGGGGGTAGGTGAGAAAGTTAAGTCCTTAGGTGTCATGATGGGAAGTGAACAGGTAAGGTTGGAAACTGGTAAATCAAGAAAGAGCTGGATAAACATGTTATTAGGAAAGATGGAGGAAAATACTCAGGGAAACAGCTGGAAACCTGATGGTTGTACCTCTGGGGAACCAGCTGGGGGAGATGGAGAAGTGGGGCGGTTCTTTTTCATTATGTCTTTTATGCATATGTTTCTTTTTTTAAAATTGAAATATAGTTGATTTATAATATTGTGTTAGTTTCAAGTGTAAAGCAAAGTGATACAGTTACACTTATATATATGTATATATATATATTTTTTTTTCAATTCTTTTCCCTAAGGTTATTATAAGATATTGAATACAGTTCCCTGTGAGATACAGTAAATCCTTGTTGTTTATCTATTTTATATATAGTAGTTTGTATTTGCTGATTCTAAATTCCTAATTTATACTTCCCCACCCCAGCTTCCCCCTTGGTAACCACAAGTTTATTTTCTATGTCTGTGAGTCTGTTTCTGTTTTGAAAATAAGTTCATTTGTACTATTTTTTAGATTCCACATATAAGTGATATCATATAATATTGGTCTTTTTCTGACTTACTTCACTTAGTGTGATAATTTCCAGGTCCATCCATGTTGCTGCAAATGGCATTATTTTATTCTCTTTAGTGGCTGAGTAATATTCCAGTGTATATATGTACCACATCTTCTTTACCCATTCATCTGTCGATGGACCCTTAGGTTGCTTCCATGTCTTGGCTATTGTAAATAGTGCTGCAGTGAACATTGGGGTGCCACATTTTTCTTTTTTAAAAAAATTTTTTATTTATTTATTTTTGGCTGCGTTGGGTCCTCTTTGCTGCGCACGGCCTTTCTGTAGTTGTGGCGAGTGGGGGCTACTCTGTTGCGGTGCGCAGGCTTCTCATTGCAGTGGCTTCTCTTGTTGAGGAGCACGGGCTCTAGGCGTGCGAGCTTCAGTAGTTATGGCACGCAGGCTCAGTAGTTTTGGCACACAGGCTCAGTAGTTGTGGCACGCAGGCCCAGTTGTTCTGCGGCATGTGAGATCTTCCTGGACCAGGGCTCGAACCTGTGTCCCCTGCATTGGCAGGCGGATCCTTAACCACTGTGCCACCAGGGAAGCCCCACAGTTTTCTTTTTGAACTCCGTTCTTTTATTACTTTGGTAAAAATATAAGTTAGTAGAAATTAATTTTGAAGAAAACAGAGACCCTCTGGGTTGGAAGAGGCCCCTGAGTTCAGCTCATTCAGCTCGTTCAGCTCTCCAGAGATGGGCTCAGCTCTCTGACACGCTGGTCACGTGGTCGACTGCTCGGCATAAACACCTCCAAAGAGGGGAACTCACTGCCGGCCCTGTGGGGTCACCAGGACCTGCCATGAGGCCCCGAGCTCTGTTCCCTGGCTGCCTGTGCTCACCGGCCTGATTCTGCCCTCGGCAGCTCCAGAGATGGAAAGGGTTTTATCGGGGTGGGGAACAGAAGAGACCTAGAAAGTACCCTAGGTGGGGGCGAGGGAGGCGGGAGGGTTTCCCTGGGGACCCTTGGCAAGCGGATGACTGTTTAAGCACACAGGGTGCTCAGCCTGGGGAGCGGCAGGGCTAGGAGGCAGCGAGAAGACACGCTGGCTCTGCTGTTGGCAAATGTTCCACTGGGGCAGCCTTGGAAAGGGACCCCCAGAGACCCAGGCCTCGTGCTCTCTGAATCCACCCACATCAGGGCCTCTGGCTGGAGTGAATCACACAGCCCCTAAGTGCTGGTGTGCAGGCACCTGTCCACTGCCACCTTCTGAGTGTCCAGCTCCTGTGCATGGCACTCAAGTCTTCGTGTTCCCGTTTGTAGATGATGTCTGTGAGGATCAGGGAGGTTGGGGCTTGTCCAGGCTGGAGGGGGCACGACCCAGGACAGGACTTAGATAGGTCCTTGACGCCAAACCAGGCTGTCGTGTACTTTGAACTTCAAAGGGAAGGGAGCGGGTCTTCTTCCTCTTTGCCGGCCCTGCCAGTGCATCACAGGGGCCATGAACTTGAGTCAATCAGAAAGGGCACCTCTTGGACCTTTTGGGGCTGAGAAGCAGCAAAGCCCACACAACCTGTAGGGAACCTCTGCAATAATCACCTTTTCCCACTAGAGAGCGCTGTGGGACAGAAACCCGATCCGGAATGGACCAATCAGTTCGTCAGCTGAGACCAGCAATGGTGACAGGTGAGAAACAGCTGTCATTCCCGAGACTTGCCCTTTGTGACAACCACCTCATTGGGTCCTCGCAGTAAATCCAGGACTAGGTACTGTTAGGAACCCCGCTTCACAGATTAAGAAACAGGCTCAGCGTTGTTAAACAATTTGTCCCAAGTCTCCAAGTTAGCAGTGGGAGAGCTAAAGCTTGAACTTGACTCTGACCCCAGAACCCGAAGCGTTGACCACATGCCCCCCGCTCCCCCATGCTGTTTGCCTCTCTCTCCTCCTGGGTCCCTTTTAGATGGTTCCCTTTAACTCAGTGAGGTTTACCCAGGTCTACTGAGCAGTGGGGAGGGGTCTCCCTACCTAGAGAGGCTGGGATATGGGGTCACCAGGGGGTCCCGGGGAAGGAGCTGGTGCTGTGGAGCCAGCTGTGGATGAGGGGAGGGAGATCCCAGGTCACAGCGCTGGGAGCAGTCCTTCCGCTTTTGCCCCTGACAGAGCTGGCCCCCTGGGAGCCCGCCAGGCTTATTAATATCCTGCTGAGTCAGGGGCTCTTGAGTTTCGGCATCACAAGACCCAGAGGCTGAGCACGACAGGGATATTCTTGACTCTCCAGCATCCTCTCTCCCCCTGACCTTCCCACCTCAGGCTGGGGGCCCTGTGCTCTGAGTGGTCATGTGGCCTGGGGGCAAGTCACTTCACCTGACTACGTACGAAGTGGAGGCAGGAAGCCCGTTCAGACACTGCTCCTCCGTGGCCTGGCACACAGGAGGAGCTAAGAGGCAGGAGATGCTCTTCCAGAAAAGGCCCTTTCCGGAGGCCCTGCTGTGGGCCAGCCCTGTCCTTGTGGCTGGGCGTCCTGCAGTGGGGGCAACTCGGTCCGGTTCTCACAGAGCTCACTGTCTGCCCAGTGTGGGCCCCCAGACAGCAGCCACAGCTGATTGGGCTCAGCCGGGGACCCCTCCGATGGCCAAACTGATCAGCTCTCCCAGACATTTGGAATTGGGTCTTGGGGACTCTGGTCGTGTGGGGTGGGCACTGGCTGAAGGGAAGAGCATCTGGACTCAGGGAGGGAGGTGGTGAGGGACCCATGTGGGGGTGTCCATGGCAACAGAGGGGGCTAGACTGCAGAGGGTAAAATGAGGCAGATGCATCAGAAGACAATTGACCCAGGAGAGAGGCCTCCCAGCCCCTGGTTCCCAGCCCTCTGTACCCACTTCCTGCCCCAGGCTCCAGGAGGCTGCCTTGCATCCCCCGTGCAACACCCTCCTTGCTGCCGCAGACTTCCTCATAGCCCTGTAAAGGCGGGGGGAGGTGGGATCATTTCTTGACCACCCAGCCCTTGGAGTTCTGCAATCATGGTCTAAAACTATTTACTGAGGACCTCCCAGGTGCCAGAGCCCGGCCTGAGTGAGATACACATGTCATCTCCTCCAAGCCTCACAAGATGCCTGTTCTCCCCATTCTACAGATGAAGAAACTGAGGCCCACAAGGCAAAGTCAGCTGCCACTAGGTGATAAAGCTAGGACTCAAACCCAGGTCTGGATGAGTCCAGAGCCCTTACTCTTAACCTTGATTCTAAACACATACATTCAGCTCAGCATTTGTTGACGGAATGAATGAGTGAATAAAAATCTCATCCCTAGAGAATTCCTCTATTTGTGTCCTTATCCTCAGGCCCCTGCACTGGGTCCTCTCTGTCCCGGCCCCCCTTGCTCATTTGGCCTCCCAAGTTTGTGCCCCCTGCACTCCGATGGACGGAAGGAATTCTATGAATACTGGACCCTCCTTAGACGCTACTCACAGCTTGTCCGAAGGGGGCTTTGGCTCTGAAGGCTCTCCAGAGCCCTTATCAGCCAGCCCCACACATCGGGCAGCCTGCCCCGCCCCAGCCCCTCACAACCCGTTATCAGGAAACACATTCCAACCCAGCCGCCCCTTGTAAGGAGGGGAAGATAAAGCCTGCCACCTTCCGGCCCCTCTTCTGAGTTTTGCCAAGTGGGGAAGGGGCGCTCCAGGGGCAGGAAGGGGGTTATCACAACAGGAAGCCTCGGAACTGGCTTGGTTCTTCAGCCAGTGTGAGAAAGCCCCGGAGGCTGGAGCGTGACCCTTCAGAGGAGGTGACCCTGTTGGGTGGGGCTGGGGGAGGGACAGCTGCTTCTTTGGAGGCCTGATGTTTGCTCCGGGAACCAGGATGCGGCTGGTGAGGAGGGCGGGGCTTTCAGCCAGAGGCTGGAGGTCCCTCTGGGCAGGGTCTCAAAGTACTGCTGTCCTCACACACCTGTCTGTCCAACCCATTAAGGATAAGAGAATCAAGGCTCCAATTACAGAGAATGGCAGTTCTTACCTCTCAGGGCTGTGAGCTGGATGCTTGCAGAGGGCCAAGTGTGGAGCTGGTACCCGGAAGGCACCACTGGAAACCTCTCTCTGTGGGTCGCAGGTGTGCACACACGTTGATTCAGCACTAACTACATGGCAGGTGTACGCCCGCCTCTTCACGTGCACGAGCACCGTTAACAGTCCCCAGCCTCTCTGATCAGGAGACTGATGTGATTCTCATCGTATGGACGAAGAAACTGCGGCTTACAGATTGCCCTGGTGGTCCAGTGGTTAAGACTCCGTGCTTCCAGTGCAGGGGGCGTGGGTTTGATCTCTGGTCAAGGAACTAAGATCTCACATGTCACGTGGCACAGTCAGAAAAAAAAGAAAAGAAAAGAAAAAAGAAACTGAGGCTTAGACGGATGGGGTTACTAGCCCAGGGTCACCCAGGTCTAAGTGGAAGAGCCAGGGTTGGGTCCCAGTCTGTCTGACCTCAGCGTGCTGGCTCTCCATGGCCACAGTCCCATGCCTTCAAATGAATTCACTTATCACCTTGTCCACACAGCAGTTTCCTACTCCAGCGGTCTCACCCCAACCGTGGCCAAGAAAATATGCAGAAAAAGGCCTGCACAAAGTCAGCACAGAAGGGTCGGCGCTTTGATCCTGGGTTGCGCTTTGCACAAACGGCAGCGAGCCTGGACCCGAAGGTGAGGCAGACTCGGCCACAGCACCAAGTGCCCCCGGAGGGTCTGGCAGCAAGGCAGGTGCAGGAAAGCTTTCGAAGGGAGGCGTGAGAACTCTAAAAGCAAAGGAGGCCCCGTTCAGCGTGGGGCAAGTAGCCCGTGACAAGGCGTCAGCCCTCCGGGGGGTCACGGCGGAGTCACCAACCATGAGAAGCCTGAGACACAGCAGAGGGTGGCGGTTTCCAGCTGCACGTGAGCAGGCTCAAATGTCAGCTCTTGAGAGCCTCAGCTTTTAAAATAAAAATTTATTTATTTAATTCATTTTAATTTTATTTTTGGCTGTGTCGAGTCTTAGTTGCGGCACGCGGGCTCTCTAGTTGTGGCGCGTGGGCTCAGTAGTTGTGGCTCATGGGCTTAGTTGCCCCATGGCATGTGGGATCTTAGTTCCCCGATCAGGGATTGAACCCACGTCCCCTGCATTGGAAGGCGGATTCTTTACCACTGGCCCACCAGGGAAGTCTGAGGTCCTCAGGTTTTGAATTATGACTCTCGGAGCTCTAAGGAATATACCTTCCCCACACTGGCCCTAGATGGAGAATATTTTTGGAAGCATTGCAGGTCTCATAAAAAGGAGAAAATTCCATGGAACTCCAACCCCCCAAAAAAGACATGTAAGCAAATGTGATCTGGGTCGTCAGTGACTGAAGAGTGACCGGTAGCCAGGTACTGGGGTCATAAGGATGGGAGCTGGAAAGAGTCCCAAAATGGTCCAGCCTAGTGAGCACCCAGGCAGGCAGGGGTGCCCGGAGGCCATATTCTTATGGCAACACGGCTGTGGGGTACCTAAGCCAGTACAACAGCAAGGGATGCAGGTAGTGGTGGGCTAAGCTGGGGCTCCAGCTCTGAGCCCGGAGTGGACATCCAGGCTACGAGCAGAAGCAAAGCCAATCTTCTCTGAAGGAAAATGCCATGGCACAATGAGGCCCCCGGGATGCTCACAGATTATTCATAAACTCATGGCTTGATCTTAAACAGTAATGACACACGAAGCAAGTCAGTAGAAACAAGAGTGTTCAAGGACAGTGGCTGTTGGGATGGTCAGATCCAGGATGTAGAGCAGCAGATGTGTTACCAAGGTAAAGAGACCAAGGATGCAAGTGATAAGGCAGACACAAAGGAACCATCGGGGATGGATGGGCAGATGGTCTTTGTTTTTGGCCGCACTAAGCGGCTTGAGGGATCTTAGTTCCCTGACTGGGGATCGAACCCGTGCCCCCTGTAATGGAAGTGCAGAGTCCTAACGACTGGACCGCCAGGGAATTCCCATGGGTGGGCAGATTTAAGAAACAAACAGAGATGGTACTTCTAGGAGTGAAGAGTAGATTTAGAACACAATAACTGTAAATTGACTAAAGAGACACAACTGGAACAAAAACAAGTGGAGTAGAAAATATTTTTGAATTCCTTCTCAGAATGCAATAAAAGATAGAGAAGAATGGGAAAAACACGAAAGAGAGCCGAGACGCGAAGGCCAGAATGAGAATGAAGACATTTGCATTTATACATAAACACAGTTGCAAGGTTTGCTGCCTCCTGCTCTAGAGGATGTGCTTGGAGTACACTTTCAGGAAGAAGGGTAATGATGGGGTGACTGAGGGCCTGAGAAGGAAGCGTAAATAGTAAAGGGCTAACTGTGGAGGTCACACAGAACCAATACTACGTGGAGTAACGGGGGTCTCCTCAGGGGTGGGTAACAAAAGGACACCCTTGGCTTACTTGGTGATCTATACCAACCAGATGGAGGTGGTTTGAAGCTAAAGGCCTGTGTTGTTTGGGAAGGAGGGTAAGACCTGTAACCTTTAGACTTGAAGCTAAATTTACCAACCTTCTGACAGTGACAAAGCAATAGAAATCAGTAGAGAGAAAAGTGAAAAGAAAAAGCCAGCTAAAAACTCAGTTCCGGAAAGGGCAAGAAAAGGAGAAGAGAGAAACAGGGAAGGTAGAACACATAGAAAATGGAAAAAAAAAGATGGTAGAAACAAGTGCAAATGTATCCATAATATGAATAGCCGTAAATAGACTCAACTCACCAGTTAAGAGACTGTCAGGCTGAGCGGGAAAAAGAAGATCCAGACTGATGTAGTTTAGAAGAGATGTGCTGAAAACATAAAGATCCAGAAAGTTTAAACATAAAAGGATGGTTAAACATAAACACACACACACACACACACACACACACACGTACACACACATATATACATACATATGAAAACATGTATTTTGATCAGGCAAATTTGTCTTGTACTTTAAAAGCATCATCAAGAATAGAGAGGGTCAGTACATAATGAAAAAGGTTCAAGTTATCCACAAGTTGTAATAAATCTAAATACCTTTATTTATTTGTTTATTTTTTTAATTTTATTTTGATCTGTCTGGTTTTTTTTGTTTCTGTTTTTGTGTTTTAAATTTTTTTTTTTTTTTTTTTTTTTGTGGTACGCGGGCCTCTCACTGTTGTGGCCTCTCCCGTTGCGGAGCACAGGCTCCGGATGCGCAGGCTCAGCGGCCATGGCTCACGGGCCCAGCCGCTCCGCGGCATATGGGATCTTCCCGGACCGGGGCACGAACCTGTGTCCCCTGCATTGGCAGGTGGACTCTCAACCACTGCGCCACCAGGGAAGCCCTCTGTTTAAAATTTTTATTGGAGTATAGTTGATTTACAATGCTGTGTTAGTTTCAGGTGTACAGCAAAGTGAATTAGTTATACATATACATATATCCACTCTTTTTTTTAAGATTCTTTTCCCATATAGGCCATCACAGAGTAGTCAGTAAGATTCCCCGTGCTATACAGCAGATTCTTTTTTGTTTTTTAAAAAAATAAATTTATTTATTTATTTATTTTCATTTTTGGCTGCGTTGGGTCTTTGTAGCTGTGCACGGGCTTTCTCTAGTTGTGGCGAGTGGGGGCTACTCTTCGTTGCGGTGTGTAGGCTTCTCTTGTTGCGGAGCGTGGGCTCTAGGTGTGCGGGCTTCAGTAGTTGTGGCACGCGGGCTCTAGAGCACAGGCTCAGTAGTTGTGGCTCATGGGCTTAGTTGCTCTACGGCATGTGGATCTTCCCGGATCAGGGATCGAACCCGTGTCCCATGCATTGGCAGGCAGATTCTTAACTACTGCACCACCAGGGAAGTCACTACAGCAGGTTCTTATTATTTATCTATTTTACATATAGTAGTGTGTATATGTCAATCCCTAAATATATATATTTATATATAGATATGTTAATCTTAATATATATATTGAAATAACCTCAAAATACCTAAGGCAAAACCTAACAGACCACCAAGGAAAAACAGACAAGTTCACTTTCACAGGGATTCAACACATCCCTCTCAATCACTTTACCAAAAAAGTAAAATAAAAATAAAATAACTCAGCAAATACATAGACGATCTGATCAGCTCAGATAACAAGATGGATGTAGTTGACATATATAGAATTCTATATCTAATTACTAGAGAAATTACTTTCTTTACAGGTGGAACGTTTACAACAATCAATTGAAATTAGACCCTAAACATTTCAAAAAAATTTAAGATACTATTCTTCTAAAAAATTCTCTCGCCACGGGGGACTTCCCTGGTGGTCCAGTGGGTAAGACTCCACATCCCCAATGGAGGGGGCCTGGGTTCGATCCCTGGTTGGGGAACTAGATCTCACATGCATGCCACAACTAAGAGTCCACATGCTGCAACTAAGAAGTCCACAAGCTGCAATGAAGATCCCACATGCCTCAACGAAGACCTAGCGCAGCCTAAATAAATAAATAAATAAATAAATAATTCTCTCACCACAATTCATATGTGTTAATAACAAAAAGATGTCTTATAAAATCTGCCTATATTGGAAAATTGACTAAAAGACTTCCAAGTAACTCATGGATAAAAGAACCAGTCGTAATGAAAATATAAAAATACATAGAACTGAAAAAAAGCGAAAAATAATGCCTATCAAAATGTGTGGGATGGGGACTTCCCTGGTGGCGCAGTGGTTAAGAATCTGCCTGCCAATGCGCAGGGGACACGGGTTCGATCCCTGGTCTGGGAAGATCCCACATGCCACGGAGCAACTAAGCCTGTGCGCCACAAATGCTGAAGCCCGCGCACCTAGAGCCTGTGCTCTGCAACGGGAGAAGCCACCACAATGAGAAGCCCGTGTGCCACAGCAAAGACCCAATGCAGCCCCAAATAAAAAAAATAAAACTAAAAAACAAACAAACAAACAAACAAAATGTGTGGGATGCATGAAAATGGTCCCTCAAGGAAACTTTAAAGTTTAAATGTTTATATGACAAAGAAAGGCTGAAAAGTAAAAAAGTGCCCAACCTAAGAGCTAAGCAAAGAGAAATAGACTAATCCTAACCAAAGTAGAAGGAAGAAGATATTAATGATAGAGTGGAGATTAAAAGAAAATAATATTATAGAGAAGATTAACCAGGAGGGGAGAGAGACACAGGCACAACATTATGGCTGTAAAGAGGGGTATAACTACAAAGAACAGAGAATAAAAAGATAGTACGAGAATACTACCGATAACTTTATGTCAATAAATTTGAAAATGTAGATGGAATGGTCCAAAACTTGGAAAAA
This sequence comes from Aethalodelphis obliquidens, assembly GCF_003676395.1. Classification (NCBI taxonomy): domain Eukaryota; kingdom Metazoa; phylum Chordata; class Mammalia; order Artiodactyla; family Delphinidae; genus Aethalodelphis; species Aethalodelphis obliquidens. The sequence goes on from NW_020837951.1 coordinate 5,060,115, forward strand.
ATATAACCTACCGAAATGGACCCAAGAAGTAGAACACTTGAATATAACTATTAAAGAGAATTAAATATTCTTTTAAGTATCATGTTAAAGAATAAAAGAGTGAAAGAAAACACCAGGAGTCAGTGATCTACAGGTGAGTTCTGTTGAACATCTAAGGAACAGATCCTTCTAATATCACACACAGTTTCCAAGGGAAGAGATTCACACTCTCCAAGATGGAGAGTCACACTACGTGGCTGATATAACCTGGAACGCTAAACCAGACAAGAAGAGTACAAGAAAGGAAAATTATGGACACATGTCACTCATGAACATAAGGGTAAAACTACTAACTAACACATTAGCAAGCTGAATAGAATAGTATATAAAAAAGTGTAATATACATGATGGAATTAGCTCTACCCCACGATTGCAAGAGATGGTTTAATATTAGAAAAATCAATGTCATTTAACACATTAACTGATTAAAGGAGGAAAAACTACAGGATTATCTTAATAGATGCTGAAGAAGTATTTTAAAAAGTTCAACATAAATTTGTGATAGACACTTCTCAGTAATTCAGAAATAGAAGGGAACTTCCTTGGCCTGATAAATGGGGAAAGATTAGCAGCATTCCCTCTGAGATTAGAACTAAGAAATGTTATGTTTCCCATTATTGCTCTTGTTTAACACTGAGTACTGGAAATCCTCCCCTAACTATAAGACTATAAGAAATAAATTAAAAAACACAAGGATTGGGAAAGAGAAAACAAAACACGTTATTTCAGATATGCTCAACGACACAGAAAACCAAAAAGGAGAGTTTAGCAAGATACCTAGATATAAGAACAATACACGAAAGTTAACTACATTTCTAGATACCAGGACCAAGCAAACGGAAAATGTACTTTAAAAAAGGGGGTGGGGCCAGTCTGAAGAGTGTGAAAATTTTAAGTATCTAAGAATAAGTCTAAAATTTCATTAGTCTAATATTTCATTAGTGGTAAGAATTAGGCAGAAAATTATACTAGTTCATGGAAAGAAGTTAAAGAAGACTAAAACAAAAGGACAGATAACCCATGCTTACGGACAGGAGGGTCAGATAGCATAAAAATGACAGTTCTCGGGCTTCCCTGGTGGCACAGTGGTTGAGAGTCCGCCTGCTGATGCAGGGGACGCGGGTTCATGCCCCGGTCCGGGAAGATCCCACATGCCGCGGAGCTGCTGGGCCCGTGAGCCATGGCCGCTGAGCCTGCGCGGCCAGAGCCTGTGCTCCGCAACGGGAGAGGCCACAACAGTGAGAGGCCCGCGTACCGCAAAAAAAACAAAAAAATCCAAAACTCCCTACAAACAAAAGTCCAGGACCAGATGGCTTCACAGGCGAATTTGCCAAACATACAAAGAACTTATACCAATCCTTCTCAAACTCTTCCAAAAGATTAAAGAGGAGGGAACACTCCCAGAGACATTCTTGAAGGCATCAGCACCCTGATACTAAAACCAGACAAAGACACCACCAAAAAGAAAATTACAGACCAATAACTTTAATGAATATAGATGTAAAAATTCTCAACAAATACTAGCAAACCGAATCCAACAACACATTAAAAAGATCATACACACCACGACCAAGTGGGATTCATCCCAAGTTCACAAGGATGGTTCAACATACGCTAATCAATCAATGGGATACACCACATCAACAAAAGATAAAAATCACGTGACCATCTCAATAGATGCAGAAAAAGCATTTGATAAAATTCAACATCCATTCATGATAAAAACTCTTACCAAAGTGGGTACAGAGGGAACATATCTCAACATAATAAAAGCTATTTATGACAAACCTACAGCCAATGTAATACTCAATGGTGAAAAGCTGAACGCCTTCTTGCTAAAATCTGGAACAAGACAAGGATGCCCACTCTCACCACTTCTGTTCAGCATAGTATTGGAAGTCCTAGCTACAGCAAATCAGACTAGAAAAAGAAATAAACGTTTTCTAAACTGGAAAGGAAGAGGTAAAGTTGTCATTATGTGCAGATGACATGATACTATGTATAGAAAACCCTAAAGACTACACAAAAACTACTAGAACTGATAAACGAATTCAGCAAGGTAGCAGGATACAAAATTAACATACAGAAATCGGTTGAGTTTCTTTACATTAACGATGAAATATCAGAAAGGGAATGTAAAAAAACCAATCTCTTTTAAAAGTCACAGCCAAAAAATTAAATACTTAGGAATAAACCTAACCAAGGAGGTTAAAGACATATGCTGAGGACTATAAATCATTAATAAAGGAAACTGAAGAGACTTGATCTGCTTACCCACCTGAGATGTCCAAGAGTTATGTCCAAGGATGGAGACTCTGGGGCAGCCGATTCTCAAAGCAACCCCGTTCCCCCTAGAGATGCCAAAACTGAGGATCTGAGCCGTCAAGAGACTTGCCCAAAGTCGCGCAGACACTGGTGGGAAGTCAGTGCTGCAGCCCATACCTGCTGACCCAAAGCCGGTGTTTAGGTTCATCTGCAGGAGCAAACACGACTGAACTAATAGCCCAGCGCCTCTGGCAGTAGCACGTCTTCCACAAGCAGGATACACACAAACCAGTTTCCGGGGGGAATCCTTCCCTCCTTCTCATGCACAGTGAGGACGGTAGAGTTAGGTGCCCAGACCTTCCGAAACCTGAGACTAAAGTCTCAGAGGCTCAGGCCATGCCCGAGATGGACGCCATTGGCTTTTCCAGCTGAGGGTCCTGGAGGTCAGGGTTGATGGTTCTCAACTTTGCCTGTAAGTGGAATCACCTGGGGAGCTTGAAAAAAAAATGTCCTGTCTGGAGACCACACCCCAGACCAATTACATCCAACCCTCTGCAGGTGGGACCTGGGTTTCCTTATTTTTCTAATAATTGGAAAGCCCGTGCTCCGCCCTGTTCTTCACGTTCCAGGAGAAGCCACCTCCCTCCAGGGACTTCTAATTTTGTTCACCAGTGTGACCTCGCTCTCAGCGTGGCAGGCGGCTGACCTGCCCAGGTGAGGGCCCTTCAACACACTTTAGACTCCTTAACAAGGGAAGGGCACGTGACGGGGTGGGCAATTCACAAGGAACAAATACAAACGGTTAACAAGCTTAAGAGAAAAGGTTTAGTCTTTGTATGAGTTTGCCAGGGCCGCCATCACAAGATGCCACAGACCGGGTGCCTTAAAGAACGGAATTTTTGCTTTCTCACCATTCTGGAGGTTGGAAGTGTAAGATCAAGGTGTCAGCAGGTTTGGTTTCTCCTGAGGCCTCACTCCTCCGCCTGCACATGGCCTTTGGGTGTGTGCGTGCCTCGCTTATAAGGACACCAGTCACATTGGACGAGGGCCCGCCCTAAATACCTCATTTGAACTTAATCACATGTTAAAAGGTCTTATTTCCAAATACAGTCACATTCTGAGGTCCTGGGAGTTAGGGTTTCAACACGTGAATTTGGGGTAGGGGACACAATTCAGCCTATAGCAGTTTCCTTAGCACAGTGATTGTGAGAGGCAAAAAGAAAACAAGGGAGTATAAACTCTTACAATCAGATTGACGTGGTTATAAAGGTAGAGAACTCTTTGTGTGATCATTTTCTTACCCTACTAGAGAAAGAGTAAGTTGGTGAAACTTTTCTGGTGATCTGTTTGGTAATATCAAAAACCTTTTAAAGAGTTATACACACACACACACACACACACACACACACTGCTAGGTCTAGCAATTCCACTGCCAGAAATTCAACACAAAATAAGGCAGCTGTCCTGTTCGGAGAGGTACAGAGAAGGGTTATACCTGCATTACCCATATTTGCAGAAAATCTGGGGTCCACTTCAATACCCACTAGGAATAGTTATGATGAAAAAACAGATACCAAGTGTGGGCGAGGATGGAGAGAAACAAGAGCCCTCATACGCTGCTGGAGGGAATGTAAAATGGCACAGCTACTGTGGAAAACACTTTGGTAGTTCCTCCAAAAATCACACATGGAATTACCAATGACCCAGCAGTTCCACTCTGAGGCATGTGCCAAAAAGAACTGAAGATAGGTTCTCAGCAAATAACCTGTACACAAATGTTCACTGCAGCATTGTTCACCAGAGCCAAGAGAGGCAGACAACACAGGTGTCCATCAAGGGAGGAATGGAGAGCCGAATTGTGGTCCATCCACACGATGGGACATTATTCAGTCATAAAAAGGAACAAAGTACGGATACCTGCTACAACATGAATGAACCTTGAAGACACTAATTGAAAGAAGCCAGACACAGGAAGTCACATAGTCTATGATTCCATTCACATGAAATGTCCAGAATAAGCAACTCCATAGAGACAGAGAGCAGACTGATGTCTTCTAGGAGTTGGGGGGAGGGAGGACGGGGGCCAATTGCTTGATGGGTCCTGGATTTCCTTGCAGATGATGAAAATATTTTGGAATTAGACAGAGGTAGTGGTTGCACAACCTTGCAAATGTGTTAAATGCCACTGAATTGTACACTTTATTTTTTTGGCTGCTCCGGGTCTTAGTTGCAGCACACAGGATCTTCGTTGAGGCATGCGGGATCTCTCGTTGTGGTGTGCGGGCTTCTCTCTAATTGTGGCGCACGGGTTTTCTCTTCTCTTCTCTAGTTGTGGCGTGCAGGTTCCAGAGCGCGTGGGCTCTGGAGTTTGCAGCACACGAACTCTAGTTGAGGGGCGCGAGCTCAGTAGTTGTGGCACGTGGGCTTAGTTGCCCATTCGCATGTGGGATCTTAGTTCCCCGACCAGGGATAGAACCCGCATACCCTGCATTGCAAGGCGGATTCTCTACCACTGGACCACCAGGGAAGTCCCCTGTACACTTTAAATTGGTTAATTTTATGTTATGTGAATTGCACTGCAATTAAAGACAAACAAACTGGTAGCAATCTAAATATCAAATAAGAGTCTCTTCCACACAAGGAATCACTTGAGGCTGCTATCAGTCAAGATGGAGATGTTGAATTATTGGTGCAGGAAGATGTTCACAATATGTTAATAAATAATAAAAGCAGGTTACAAAACTATGGCGTATAATGGCTTTTTTGTCAAAATACGTCTCTGTTTTTATGAACGCGAAGAAAAACGTCTGCAAGGAATAAGCAAAACATGTTTGCTTTTGGTTTTCCTGTATTTGTCATGAAATAATGAAAATGTCTTCTTATGTAACCAAAAAGCATGATAACCAGATACTTCCTTAAAGGAATTAATCCTGTTCTCTGCGAGACTCTCAGGGGACTCATCACACATCTGTTGGCCCCGGGCTCAGGACTAGAATTCCTCTCTTGCCAGGGAGGAGGCGGGGAGGCTGCCCAGGTCACATGTGGAGGGGCAGGTCTGCATCTTCCCCCAGGACCCCCTCTCCCTGAGCTAAGCCCCTCCTACGACCTTGCTGGTCCCTGTCCCTCTACAAAACTTTCTTGAAGGATTTAAGCTGAGGAAGCAGGACTTCAAGACACACTTGCCCTGACTTGTCCCCCAGCAATAGAAGCAGCACCGGATGGGGATGAGGCCAAGCTGGCCTCGGGGGCTCAGATTGCATCTCTGACCCCAGCTGGATGTCCCTCCTTGAGGCCCAGCCCAGGCTTCGGGTCAGGGTGGGGTTTCCCAGGGCTTGGCCGTTGCTGCCACATCTCACGGCTGGGCTGTTGGTGAGAGGAGCTTTCCCAGGGTCCCAGCAAGCCCCCCACTCCTGCCGGAAGCCCTTCCTTTTCCCACCAGCAAGCTGAGTCCTGGGCCAGACTATTGAAAACCGTAACTGGGGGCCTGGAGCTGCGCTGTGGCCAGAGGAGCAGCTGTGGCTCTAATTACCAGATCAAGAGAAGGTCTTAGAAATTCTCCCAGGGAAACAGCATGTCCTGGGCTGGGCCTCATGATGACTTCATGAATTTGTGTCTGTGTGTGTGTGTGTGTACGAATGTATACATGTTATGGTTGCCAGATAAAATACAGACATCTGGTTAAACGTGAATGTCAGACAAATGAACAGTTTTTTAGTATAACCAAGATTGCATCCTGTATTATTTTTATTTTCTCAATCTGGCAAGCCTGATACCTGTAAACATGGGCTTGCAGAGAACTAGCAAGTGTCTACACTGTGCAAGAACACACACGTGTGTGTATAAACGTAGGCAAGGCCAGGTGTGTACATAGACACTGAGGTGCGTGCACACCAGAACGCAGGTGTAGAGATTTCACTGTGTGTGAGCGGTGCATGGCTGTGAAACCTTTGGTATGTTAAGTGAGTGTATAAAAGTATCTGTGTACAAAGATGATCATGTACGTGTTTCCACGTTTGCATCTACGTGTGTGTACACCAAAGCACGTGAAGTGTCGGATGTGGAAGTGTTCACGTACATGCACGTTACAGGACATTAAAGCTGGAAGGAAGCTTGGAGATCTCGCGCACGTAATTGTAAACGTGAGAACACCGAGGCCGGCCAGCCAGACCACCTGTGTGTGTGCACGCACGCGAGTGTGCCTGAGCTCTGGGGGTGGTGGCAAGCACGGGAGGGCTCTCTGACTGTCACCTCGTGCCAGGCACTGCGGCCCACAATCACCACAGCAGCCGCTTTCTTCTGAGGCCCATTTCCCAAGGGGAAGTTCAGGTGCAGCGTGGCCAGAGCCCCAGCCTCGCCCTGTCTGGCAGACACGTGTGCCTGCACGTGGGTTACGTAAACGCTGGGGCCCGGAGCTGCAGCCAGATGTTCTGTCTCCTCCTGGAGCCAGATGGCGGCTGATCTGGGAGTTTCTGCATTTTTCTAGCTCCTGCCGTCCCCTTCTCCTGCCCTTTCTGGACTTTTCCCCAGGCAGGGCAGGGGCTGGGGACACAGGGACCTTGAAGTGGACCAATTGCCTCATCTGGGAAGTGGCTTCCCCCAGGCAGGGGCTCGGTGATGGTGTCTTGGTAGACGCCCACGCCCCCAGGGCAGCTCTTAGCTCGGTGGTCTGGGCAGCTCTTAGCTCGGTGGTCTCCCTACGTCGCCCCAGAGCAGACCTGCCCCCAACTCACCTGGCCTATGTCCCATTCTCCCCCGAGCTTTTCCCTCTTCCAGGTGACAGGCGATAGCCAGCTGACCTAATAAACCCACGTAGTAGTTTCCCAGGGCTGTCACCATGAGGGACCACAGACTGGGTGGCTTTAACAACAGACACGTCTTTCCTCACTGTTCTGGAAGCTGGAAGTCCGAGATCGAGGCCTCTCTCCTTGGCTCGCAGAGGGCCGTCCTCTCCCTGTGTCTTCACACGGTCTTCCCTCTGTGTGTCTGTGTCCAGCTTTGCTTCTTATAAGGACACCTGTGCTATTGGATTAGGGCCTACCTAATGAGCTCAGTTTAACTTCATTGCCTCTTTAAAGGTCCTATCTTCAAATACAGTCACATTCTGAGGTCCTGGGGGTTGAGATTTCGATATACGAATGTTTTGGTGGGGGTGAGGGCACAAGGCAGCCAGTTAGCACCCACGGTAGTGTGTTCTTGGGAGCGGGCTTCTCCCAGCTGCACCAGCGCCAGGCAATGGCTGTTGGGGGTCTTCAGAACCCCAATTTCCTGCTTTTTATTTTGACAACTGAGAACTTTACTGGAGGCCAAACAGACACACTACAAAGATGCAGAGCCAGGTCAGAGGTGACCTCCTCAGCCCTGAGCCCCAGCTCTGTGGGAAGGACAGTTTGGACAGCATGGAGGCGAAATGTGACAGCTCAGGGTGGGAGGGGTCGGTTCACACCCCCTTTGCCCACCCATAGCCTGAAGCCAGGGAGCGCGGGGTTGAGGGGGGGTGTTCAGGGCAGGCTCCATAGTGCCTGGGGCACTTGGTATGGCCCTGACACACTTCCTGGGCCTCAGTGTCTCCATGTGTGAAAAGAGGCCGCTGGGCCCACCATGACCTGGGTAGGTGCCCATCTCCAGGTTCCAGTCCCCACTGACCCCTGCCCATCCAAGCCCCGAAGCATCCTGTCCTGTCCCAAGTGCCCAGCGGGGACTCATGGTCCTTTGGGGTATGTGTGGCCCGAGCAGCTCTGCCTTCCTTTCTCAGCCCTTCTGTGAGCCGGGCCCAGGGCTGGGTGCTCTGGGTGCTCTAGCTTGGATCCTCACACCTGTGCAAGGTAAGCATCATCCCCATTTTATAGAGGGGGAAACTGAGGCTCAGAAGGGTTCAGCGACTTGTCAGTGCCGGAATTTGAACCCGGGCATCTGACTCCCATGTGTGTGCTCCTCCCTCGAGACCACCCTGCTCAAACCGCCACCCCAGCCTGTCCCTGAGCCCCCTCGGCCCTCCAACCACGTGACCTCGACAGAGGAAATGCAGGGAGGCTTCTGTGTTTTGGGAAGTGATCGCACTGGCCATGGCAGCTGGGGGTGGTGCCAGGAGGCAGGAGAGCACTGGGCAAGTTCAGGACCAACTCCAGGCTCCAGGAGGAGCAGGTGGGTTGGAGCAAGGAAGTGGGGGAGGACGCCTCACGTTGAGGGAGAGCTTTGGGGGCTACTCAGGGGCTGGGGGGGGGCCTTGTTCCCACCATACCCAACATCCGGGTCAGGCGGGACCCACGGAGTCCGGCCGAGGTGGACCTCAGACAACACAGGCTGCCGTCCAGCACAGTGGGATTTGACTCTGTTAAAAAAAGAAAAAAGCCGGGCTCCCCTGGTGGCGCCGTGGTTGAGAGTCTGCCTGCCGATGCAGGGGACACGGGTTCGTGCCCCGGTCCGGGAAGATCCCTCATGCCGCGGAGCGGCTGGGCCCGTGAGCCATGGCCGCTGAGCCTGCGTGTCCGGAGCCTGTGCTCCGCAACAGGAGAGGCCACGGCAGTGAGAGGCCTGCAGACCGCAAAAAAAAAAAAAAAAGAAAAAAAATGGAAAAAAGCCAACCCACCCCTGTGCTGCCGCTTCACCAGTCCAGCCTCCCTTCAACGCTGGTGCGTGCCCTGCGTTTCTGTTTTCCAGAGGGTTCTCTGCTCTGAGGCCACTGCAGCCTGGGTTCCAATCCTGACTCTGCCACGTCCTACCTGAGTGACCTTGGAGAAATGACTTTTGCTCTCTGAGCCTCAGTCTCCCCACCTGTAAAATAGGGGTAAGGTCGTCATAAGGATTCAGCGAGATGAGGCAGGTGGAGGATTTAGGAAGTCGTAACCCCCCGCACCCCACCCCCAACCCAAGTCATGAGTCGGACGTCAGTTCCATGGAGAGGCTGGTCTCTGAGAGGTCAGGAACGATAGACAGAAATCGAGGGGTAAAAAAAGAGATGATACGGATTCTATACAAACCCCTCCAGAAAAACAGAAGAGGCCAGCTTCACCCTGACAACCGAAGCGGACACAGACAGATCGAGGAAACAACACAAACACCCCCCATGGATAGAGAGGCAAAGATCCTTAACAAAATCTTTATCCAACGCAAAGCAGTGATATTTAGAAAAGGCAGTGCAGCTTGACCACTTGGGGTTTACCCCAGGTACGCAGAATAGGTTTACCGTTGAGAACCAAATATTATAATTCACCGTAAAAAAGGGGGAGTGGCTGTTGGCTTCGATCACCAAAGCGCATTAACTATGTCTGAGGGAGCACACACACTCCGCGTCTCCGGTTCCATCACTGGGGCCCTCTCGGCTGTCACCCCACCTCCCGCCGCCTGCCCGCCTCCGCCCAGGGTCTCTCCAGGAACGGGTGTGACGGCGAGTTCCTCCCTCCCTCCCCGGCTCTGCTCTTGAGGGGTCCCCCAGGGGGTCCGTCCAGGATGGCAGGGTGGACCCTGCGCCAGGTGCCCAGGTAGGGAGTATTCCTGAGTCATACATGACCCGACAGGGACCACTGTCATCCCTGTCTGACAGATTAGGACACCAGGCTTGGAGAGGGCATGTGACTGCTGTGTCAGTGCTGGCGCTGAGCCCAGGGCTCCAGCACCTGGTGTTGCTGACACCTCACAGGACAGGATGCCGACCGCCTCTCCAGGGAGACTTTTCTCCTAATCGGTTGTTAGGCACTTGGATTCCACTGCCCACCCTGAGCTTAGGGGGTCTGCTGAGAGCCCTCCATTCTTCAGAAACCCCCTCCTCATCTTAAAGGCTCCAGAGACCACCACGCACCCCTGCAGAGACAGAGGCCCTGGGGACCCGCTGGGGATGTGGGCCTTGGAGGGCAGCAGCCCGTCCCCAGCCCAAAGCTGGAGCCGATTCGCCCTGGATGACGGGTTCCCGGATTCCCGAGGGTCACCCCTGCTGCTCAGCGTCTCATGGATACGCTGCCCAGGAGCATCTATGGGAACGGGCAGAATGTATTTTGAAGACTCTGCAACCAGCCAGTGTTCAAGGTTGGAGGTTGGGGGGTCTTCATTGTGGTGGCCCAGCCGGGTCTGGCATCCCCGAGCTCCTTTAGGGAAAAGACAAGATGCAGATCTCCTGCACCCCCAGCAGGGCTGGACGCGAAGGAGGCTCCAGAGAGGAGCCTTGGGAGGGCGAGCAGGGGCGGCTTGGGTCCCACCTGCAGGGCCATCGGTCTTGGGGGACCATGACCCCTGAGGGTGTGGGATCTGCAGCGGGAGGGGAAGGTATTCAGGCCTGAGGGCTGGACCTGCAGAGGGCTCTGGGCCCAGGAGGTCCGATGCCCTTCATCGTCAGCAGCAGCTGGACCCTCGGATGGGACTGTGCTACACCCCTGTCCTGTCCCAGTGGGGCGGCTGGGAGACGAAGTTGTCTTTCCCCCCAAAGGATCCTGCGTGTTATGGGCTGAACTGTGTCCCCGCAAAAGATGTTGGAGTCCTCACTCCCAGTATCTATGGACGTGACCTTGTTTGGAAAGGTCCTTTGCAGATGTGATTAAGATGTTAAGATGAGGTCATTCTGAGTAGGGTGGGCCCTAATCCAATAGGACTGCTGTCATGGTAAGAAGAGAAGATGGGGACTTCCCTGGTAGCTGAGTGGTTAAGACTCCGTGCTCCCAGTGCAGGGGGCACGGGTTCGATCCCTGGTCGGGGAACTAAGATCTCACATGCCGCACCGTGTAGCCAAAAAAAACAAAAGAGGAGGAAGACACAGACGCAGGCAGCATGCCCTGTGACGACAGAGGCAGAGGTTGGAGTGACGTGGCCACAGCCAGGATTGCCGGCCACCACCGGAAGCTGGACGAGGCGGGGAAGGATTCTACCCAGAGTCTCAGAGGCAGCGTGGCCCTGCAGACACCTTGAATTTGGACTTCTAACCTCCAGAACTGAGAGAGAACACACTCCTGTTGTTTTAAGCCACGCGGTTGGCTGTGGTTACTCCTTATGGTAGACAGGAAACGAACCCATCCTCTGTCGGTGCTAATGTCTACCTCGCCCTGAGCCCACTTGTCCTGGTAGCGACCACTTCCTTGGGGGCAGGGTCTGGGTCAGCGGGGAGTGAGAGGGTCTTGGCCCCCAGGGGAGAGCCCCTTAGCACCACAGTGAGGGCTTTTTCCAAACGAATCACGACGCAGGCCCTGGGCAGGGTGGCCAGTGCAGGGCCCGGGGATGGAGGGAGCCCCAGCAGGGCTTCTCAGGGAGAAGGGACCAGGCAGCCCGGAAACGCCTAGGAGCCCATTGCCCCCTGACCACCTGACACCGTGGCCTGACTGGGGGTAAAGAAATCACTCCCCACCCCCATGTTAACAGGGACTCTCCCACCTGGAATCTTGCATCAAACGAGGAAAAAAAAACACACAGGAGAGGGCCTGTTTGCACATCTGTATTGTCACATGAAGTGCACGTCCAGAACGGCTGACTTGGAAACGACCTATTAGGTCACACGGAGTCCGGCCCCTGGGGGCCAAAGCGGCACCGATGCCCGTGGGCCCTGGGCTTTCCACAGGCGGTGGCACAGACACCTGGCCTCCCGGGGCTCTGGGGCCCAGCGCTGGGAGAGGCCAGCTCACGCCTCAGGCCCTTCCGCTCCTGGGCTGCATCTCCCAAAATGCGTCTGGGGAAATGCGGTTCCCTGGGGGGGGTTAATAGCTGTTCCTTGAGAAAAGGGTTCTGTAGTCAGATAAGTTTAGGAAACATGGATTAAACAAGATTCCACGGAAGCTCTTCTACAGGACTTTTGCCTTTACGACAATCCCAGCCCTCGTGAATGTCCAACAGAGTGTGTAGCATTTCCCAAAGTTATTTGACCACAAGACCATTTCTCTTCCCAACGTGTCTTGCAGGCTGGTGTCTGGTGGGGCACCCTTTGGAAAGCACTGCCCTAAGCTATCGATGACCATTAATGGCAATGGCACCTGTGCTGGGTGGTGGGTTGTGGGCATTTCGCTGGGCGGTGTGCTGTGGTCAGGTGGGCACAGCCAGGAACTCAACAGTCGTGATGGTGAAAGGACAAGATGAGACTCGGCCCCTCTCCCGCCATCCCGGTTCTCACCTGGTACCTCCAGAGCAGAAGCGGGGCAGGGCTATCCGCACGGCTGGGCCCCAGCCCGTCCACAGAGGGACTCAGGGTCTGACTGAAGGAGCAGGGGGCACCCAGCGTGATGGGAGGGACGTGCCAGTCACTGGTGGGCCCACCTGAGGTCACCAGCCTCCACCGGCCCACGGGGAGATGGGCTGGGGCTGCCTGGTCCCCCCTCCCCTGCCAGCCCTATGTCCTCCTGCTGCCCCTCGGGCCACCCCCGGCCCCGGAGCCGCAGATGAACGGCTCACCAGGCGGAGATGAGCATCTGACAGGTGTTGGAGGACATCCAGACCAGCTCGACCAGGCGGAACTGGAAGTAGCCGATGACGAAGCCGGAGAGGACGTCGGTGATGTGGTGGCGGCCGATCATGACCCGAGACAGGCCCACGCAGAGGGCCCAGAGCACCAGCAAGACGCGCAGGGGCACCGCCAGCACCAGGTGGCTGAGGAAGAACTTGGAGACCATGGCCGCGCGGCTGGCGTGTCCGGCGGGGAAGGCGTAGACATCCATGGTGAGGTAGTCCAGGAGGCCGGGGCTCGTCTCAAACGGGCCGCGTCGCTTGATGAGCTTCTGCACGCCAGCCACCGTCATGATGTCCAGGAGCAGGGCTGTGGGCAGGAGAGAGAGGCCCCGAAGGCCGTCAGCGCCGCCTCCTGCGTGCTCTCCCCCCACTGCGCCCGGGCTTCCTTCACTTGAACCACGCGGGCCTCCGGGCAGGTTCCCACCTCGGGGCCTTTGCTTGTGCTGTTCCCTCTACCTGGAAGGCCCTTCCCTGGGATATCCGGACAGAGAAAAGTGCTGAATGAGAGAGTGGCGATCAGGGGTTTTGTGGGCCACTGTGGGCCCGTCAGAGGATCTCATCCTGACAAATGGGGCCCTGGGCTGGTGGTTTTTCTCAAAGGACTTCATTGAAGCCCCCGCCAGTCCCCAGAACAGGGTGTTACCATTGCCATCTTTTTTAAGTTGAACTGAAATTCACATAACACACAATTAACTTTTTTTTTTTTCTTGCGGTACGCGGGCCTCTCACTGTTGTGGCCTCTCCCGTTGCGGAGCACAGGCTCCGGGCGCGCAGGCTCAGCGGCCATGGCTCACGGGCCCAGCCGCTCCGCGGCATGTGGGATCTTCCCGGACCGGGGCACGAACCCGTGTCCCCTGCATCGGCAGGCGGACTCTCAACCACTGCGCCACAAGGGAAGCCCCACAATTAACTATTTTTAAGTGTACAGTTCAGCGGCATTTAGTATATTCACAATGTTGTGCAACCGTCACCTCTATCGAGCTCCAAAAAGAAACCCAGTTCCCATCATGCAGGTGGTCCCTGTCCCCCCTTCACCCAGCCCCTGGCAACCACCAGTCTGCTTCCCGTTTCTATGGATCCGCCTCTTCTAGACGTTTCATGTAAGTGGAATCAGACAATACGTGACCTTTTGCATCAGGCTTCTTTGACGTACCGTAATGTTTTTGAGGCCCATCTATGTTGTAGCAGGTATCAAAACTTAATTCCTTTTTTTATGGCTGACTATTATTCCATTGTCTGGACCTGCCACAATTTGTGTATCCATTCACTGCTGATGGAATCTGGGTTGTCTGTACATACTGGCTGCTGTGAATAATGCTGCTATGAACATCTGTGTATGCGTATTTGTGGAGAACCCGCTTTCCGTTCTTTGGGGCACATCCCCACGGGCGGAATTGCTCCATCACGTGTTAACGACGTATAATTTGTTTTTTCTTTTGGCTGAGCCTCGTGGCTTGCAGGATCTCAGTTCCCCGACCAGGAATTAATTGAATCCGGGCCCTCAGCCGCGAAAGCTCCGTGTCTTAACCACTGGACCGCCAGGGAATTCCCTATGTAAAGTCTTTTGAGGAGCCACCAGACCGTTTTCCATGGCAGCTATACCATATTGTCCTCATTTTGCAGAAGACGAGACGAAGCCCTGGAGGTTGGAGCACCCCTGCCTGCTCCTCCTTCTTTCTGGATGTTTCCCTTTCCCTCCCTCTGACTTCTCCGTCATTGCCAGGCCTCAGCCTAAACGTCACACCCCCAGCGAGGCCTTCCCTGCCCTCCAGACAGCCCACGCTCTCCTCATGGCACTTACCCAGCCGCAACTAAGGAACCCGCTGGGTGGTGAGAGGTTTGGGGTTAACCCCTCACTTCCTCCCCACCACCATCACTTCACAGAAGGGGGGTCAAGCCAAATCTATTCTGTTCGTAGGCGTATGCCCAGGGTCAGACACAGGACGGCAGTCTCCAAATGTTAGCTGAGTCGCTGGCCTGGGGTGCGGAGCCAGAGGGGCGGGCTCCTTTCCCATCTGGGGAGCTTGGGGGAGAACTGGATCTCTGTCCGTCCTGTTCACCACCACCCCGCTGTGTGGCCTTGGAGAGGCTGCTCTGCCTCTCTGTGCCGTTAGACGAAGGCCCACGCCAAGGGCCCACTTTCATCCAGCTGATCACAGTGGCACCCGGTCAGCCAAAGTGGGGGCTTGCGAGTGCCACAGAGACCTGGGTTCGAGTCCCAGCCTCGGAGCCTCCTGACTGTGACCTTGGACAAGTCGTCTAACTTCCCCCACCTGTAACAAGGTATCCCAAACACCTGCCTCCCAGACGGGGTCTGACACAGTGCCTACAGGGTGACTGACTGTCCTGGGTTTGCCTGGGACACAGGGGTTTCTAGGACATAAGAAGTTCAGGGCTAAAACAGGGAAGTCCCAGCAAACGAGACGAGGTGGTCCCCCCGGGTGCCTGGCGCACCAGGAGGGCCAGAGAAGGGGGGAGGATTATGACCAAATGCCAGTTCAGTGCAGCCTGGCTCTGGGAACTTCCCTGGAAACTTTACAGGAGATACCGAAACTGCTGCTGCAACCCCTGCTGCTCAGAAATGAAAAAAAAAAACCCCAAAAAACAAAAAAAAAACTTTTGGGAAAAAAATGACACGATAGATGTTCACTGTGGAAAATTTATAAAATAGAAGACAAAATAAGATTTTTAAATCACCTGTAATCCTGCCACCCAGAGGCAGCCACCTTTCCAGAACCTTCTCTCCATCTATAGAGCGTAGATTTAATAAAAGCTGTAACGTGCTCTACACACAACGTTCTGTAACCTGCTTTTGAAAGATGCCGGCTCACAACCCCCTGGGACACCCATGGCTGCAGCGTCCGAGATGCCCTGGCTTATTTACCTGACGGTCCCAGCGTTGGATGTCTACACTGCTCCCGGGTAACACTGCGCTCCCTGGTCAGTGCAGAACTCTCTTCCTGCCCTCTGCAGGGTTGCTGCTCGCAGTCTGGGCTCTTGGTTTGGGATGTGAAGCCCTGGCCTCCCTGGGGCCTGCCCCTCTCACTAGCCATAGGGCCAGCTGACGTTTGCCCACCCTGGGATGTGCCGGAGCAGCCAGGGAAGGGGCAGAAGCAGGAAATGGTGGATGCAGAGGCTGCCAGGCCATGAGGGGAGGAGCCTAAGGGAGGGAGGGAACCTTGTTCCACACCCCGCCCCGTATTTCCACGGCAACTGGTTCCCGGGAGCCAGGCCTCCCAGCCTGCATGCTGCTGACCCAGGTGGAGGCCAGGCCCAGGCTGGGAGCCATCTGGAGCCCGTGGGGGGGTGGGGGTGGGGTCACAGTCCCAGCAGGAGGGAGGGACCAACAGGGCAGGTGGGAGCTGGAGGGAGGCGGCTGCACCTGACCCCAGGGACCCTGAGGCTGACGGAGCAGCCCAGGCAGGAGGCCAGGCTTTTGAAAGTTGCCCCTCCCTCACCTTGTGACAGACTCTCTCCACCTGGGGAGGAGGCAGTTCACAGGTGGGGGGTTAAACTTGCAGGTTTCAGAGTCACAGGTGGGGTTCAAGTTCCTCTGCTCATTAAGAACAAGTCCCTTCACCCGTCAGAGCCTCCGTCTACCCACCTGTAACAGGGGTTATCACAGGATGAAATGAGCTCCTTAGTGTCTGCGAAGTATTTCGAACAGCCTGGTATGGGACGTTTGATGCCATAGCTGCTGTTATTACTCCTAAGCCCCAGCCTGGCCTGACCCAGGTAAGCAACTTAAGGCTTTCAGACCCTGCAGGCTGGGTGTCATCAAACAGGGGCATTGGTGAGAGGGTTTCCTTCTCTGAGGTCTCACCAGCATCAAAATGATGTGGCCCAGGGCTTCCCTGGTGGCGCAGTGGTTGAGAATCTGCCTGCCAATTCAGGGGACACGGGTTCGAGCCCTGGTCTGGGAAGATCCCACATGCTGCGGAGCAACTAGGCCCGTGAGCCACAACTAATGAGCCTGCGCATCTGGAGCCTGTGCTCCACAACGGGAGAGGCCGCGAGAGTGAGAGGCCCGCGCACCGCGATGAAGAGTGGGCCCCGCTCACCGCAACTAGAGAAAGCCCTCGCACAGAAACGAAGACCCAACACAGCCATAAATAAATAAATAAAATTAAAAAAAAAAAATGATGTGGCCCAAATTCCGAGACCCTCACCACCTGGAGGAAAGTCAGAGCATCCTGGGCCAGGGTCTGGAGAGGGCTAATGGGGGCCAGGATCAGGCCCTAAGGCAGATCAAACCATGACACTAGCCACTGGGAGGTGTGGGTCATCTATCTAATTGGTGACCAAGTTTCTCAGCTGAAAACCAGGGCTCAGCAAGTTGGCAAGTTCCTGTCGATTTAAATCTGCCTTCCCAGACGAGTGTAAACCACAGCAGAGGTGCCCAGAGAAAGCTGCTGGGTTCAGGAGGAAGGCGGGAGGGAGGGGCAGCATCGTGCGTCCACGGGCTGCCCAGGAGGGAAGCCATGCTCAGGGCCTCGCTCCCGCGTGGTGTCTGAAGGCAAGGCGGGCTTGTACCTTGGCCTCCCCAGGTGTCCCACTGCTCCTCGTGGGCTGTCAAGACCCACACCTTTCAAACTGTTTTAGCAGCAAAACACGTTTCCCCAACGTAGGTATACACAGAGACTCAGTATGTGAGCAGATGAAAGAGGCCGCCGCGTGGCTGAAGCTGGGGGGGTGGGGGACCCTCCCCTGCCCCCTCGAGAGGCTTCTGGGGCTGGCTGTGTGCCGTGACTTGAGAACCCCACATCTGGGCCTTTGGGAATCTGCTATTCCTGGCTGGCTCTGTCCCTCGCGGCCATAATGAGGTGGGGATGGCCCCACTGACCTGGGCCTCTCGGGACCATCGGGTCAGCCTGGCTGTCCAGCTGGCCCGGCCCAGCCTGTGCTTGGTTCATTCATTCACTTGAGCTGCAGGTCTTGGGCCTCGCTGGTTCCTGAGTATGGCAGGCGAGGGCCAGGCCTGGGGCTGGTGAACCAGGCTGGCAGGGTGCCAGGTGGCTTGGGCGGTGAGGGTGGGGAAGATGTGCAGTCGTTAACACGGGGGCTCCTTTCAAGGTGTGGCACGCCCACAGCCTCTCCCCACATCACACTGCTGCTCCCTGGTTCTGAGAGTTGGGTGTAGAAGAGGCCATGGGGGGACGGCTCTCCAGCAGAGCTGGTGGCCCCCGGGGCCTCGCCGCTCCACTCACAGCCCCTCCCCCCACTCCCGCAGGCTGCTCGCACCCCCTCCAGCACCATGGCCATCCCTCGTGTGACTCTGATTCTGACACTGTCAGCGCATAATCTGGGGCCCAGAAATAGAAGCAAATGGCCCCGTCACTCAAGGCTCCGTGAATTCCACTCACACGGCCTGTTGAGCTCCCTGACCTACATTCCCTCCTGGAATGGGAGGGGGGCAGGGGGCCCCTGTGGGGAAAGGTCCTCTTGGCAGCAAGCTCAGGGGCCAGAGTCAGGAGGGGCCGAAGCCGCGCCACCTGCCCCGACTTGCTGTGTGACCCGGGCTGCTCACCTACCCTCCCTGGGCCTCAGGGCAGAGGCTGCACACCTGGGCTCCAGGATCAGAGACCGGCCTCAAGGTCGACTGCTTGTGAATTTCATGACCTTGGCACGTCTCTCCCGCTGAGGTTTCTCCCTTGGTTGATAAAATGGGGATCATTCCAGAAGTTACTCTGAGGGCCGCCTGGGCTGCAGGGCTGGGCCCCATCACCTCTCACGCCTTCCCTCCCAATAATCTCCGCTCTCCACCCCTCTCACGGAGCGGGGGGCTGAGATGCCTGAACCCTCCTTGCAGGAAGCACACCCATTCTCAAGGCCCTGCTGTGCTGCCTTGGTGGCCACTATTCTCTCTCAGCCTGGCTGGGGGGCTGCCAGGACGACCCCTCATGGCCCCTCACGCTCAGCTGCTTCCCCTGAGATGTGCTCCATGGGACCAGCTCGGCAGCAATAAGGCTGGGCTAGGGGTGGGGGAGGGGTAGCTATGGACCCTGCAAGGAGCAAAGACAGAGCCGATACCTCTTACTGGCTGGGGCTGGGAGGAGGGGGTCCCAGCTCTTCTGGCCTCTGATCCCCCATTCTGGCCTCTCCGGGAGCTGGGGAACCAGCCCCGGTAGTGCTGTGGGGGTGCTGTAAATCGGTCTAAACTTTCTGAAGGGCATCTGGCTTCAGACTCAGAAGTCTTTCCAACAGGCCTCCCTTGACTCAGGCCTTCCATCTGTAAGACTATCTCCTTGGGAAGTAATTACGGATGTGCCCCACATCAAGGATGTCCACTGCAGCGTTTTTTGTAACACTGAAAACCCCAAACCAACCCAATGCCCTTGAGTCGGAGACAGACGGGAGAAACCGCGGTGGAGCTCTCCGGGGCCACTCTGGGGCGAATGATGAAGCTGACGTGTATTTATAGCCACCGAAGGATAGCTACAGGGTTTAAGTGGAAAAGGCCAACGACCAAACCGGATTTACAGTACGATGCCGTTTTTGTAAAATAAGATGTTAATGTGTTTATACAGAGAAAAAAGTCTGGAAGGCACCACGCTAAAAGTTAACAGCGCTTCTAGCTGGGTGGGTTGATGAGGGCGATTTTTGGTGTCTTTCTGTAATTCTGCATTAAAATTCTTCTTACCATGAAGGTGCATGACTTGTGCACATTTAAAGAGTTATTTGGGGCTTCCCTGGTGGCGCAGTGGTTAAGAATCCGCCTGCCAGTGCAGGGGACACGGGTTCGAGCCCTGGTCCAGGGAGATCCCACATGCCGCGGAGCAACTAAGCCCGTGCGCCACAACTACTGAGCCTGCGTGCCACAACTACTGAAGCCCACGCACCTAGAGCCCGTGCTCCGCCGCAAGAGAAGCCACTGCAATGAGAAGCCCGCACACGGCAACGAAGAGTAGCCCCCACTCTCTGCAACTAGAGAAAGCCCGGGCGCAGCAACGAAGACCCAACACAGCCAAAAATAAATAAAATAAGTTAAAAAAAAAAAAGTTATTTTTACAAAAAGACAAGTATTGCATGATTCTGCTTTTATGAGGTCCCTAAAGTAGGCAGATTCATAGAGACAGAAAGTAGATTAGAGGTTGCCAGAGGCTGGGGACGGGGGCTGGGGAGTTAGTGTTTAACGGGTGCAGAGTTTCAGTTGGGGAAGATGAAAGAAATTCTGGAGATAGATGGTGGGGACAATTGCACAACGATGTGAATGTACTTAATGCCACTGAACTGGACACTTAAAAATGGTGAATTTTATGTCATGTGTATTTTAGCCTGGAGGGACCGTTTCGCTGAGCCCCGCTGAGATGATGAGAAGTGAAGCTGGGGGGAAGGGTGGAGAACGTCCTACCTCTGCGGAGCTGCGCTGGTGTCTCCAGCAGGAGGGCTCCTGACCGTGAAGGTTTGGGATCAGAGTCTAAAGGTCCATCAGCTAGGGACAGGCTATGCAGACCTCCTGGAGGGCTTGTCACCTGAGCTGTGCCCAAGAGCAGGGGCCGGTGGGCTGGGATGAGACCGCTGACACAAGAGATTATATGGAGGGTGGGTGAGCAGGGGCTGGGGGGGAGGGGATGCTGTGAGATGCTTGGGGCGGGTGGGGGCGGCGCTGCCAGGCTGAGGGTGCAGGTTCTGGTTTCTGAACCCCTCGTGCTTGGTGTGAAGGGAGGAGTGGGGCCGAGATGGGAGGTTCATAGCCCAGAAGGCCCAGTAGGGCCATGAGAATGAGGCCAAGCTGGGCAAAACGCCACAGGAGGTCATTTTAGAAGCATATGATATGCTAGTTTGGGCGCAGAGAAAAATCCAGAGACCCATGACCCAAACTGCAACGGAGGTTATTCCTGGGGAAAGGGCTTAAGGGAAACAGTCACTTTCTTCATCACCTGTCGTCGTCTGAATTTTCCTTACCGTGAGGATGTGCAGTGAAAAGGTGCTCAACATCACTCCTCATTAAGGAAGCACAAATCAAAACCACAATGAGATGCCACGTTTCACACCCATCAGGACGGCTGTTATATAAAGAGAAAAGTGCTGGCAAAGAACACTTGTGGAGAAACTGGAGCCCTTTTGCACTGCTGGTGGGAATGTAAAATGGTGTAGCTGCTGTGGGAGATAGTCTGGGGGTTCCTCAAAAAATTAAACATAGGATCCAGCAATTCCATCCTGCTTCTATACCCAAAAGAAGTGAGAGCACGGACTTGAACAGATATTTGTACACCCATGTTCATAGCAGCATTATTCACAATAGCCAGAAGGTAGATG
This sequence comes from Aethalodelphis obliquidens, assembly GCF_003676395.1. Taxonomy (NCBI): domain Eukaryota; kingdom Metazoa; phylum Chordata; class Mammalia; order Artiodactyla; family Delphinidae; genus Aethalodelphis; species Aethalodelphis obliquidens. The sequence continues at coordinate 5,081,091 of NW_020837951.1, forward strand.
ATGGATAAACAAAATGTGGTCTGTCCATACCACGGAGTATTATGCAGCCTTAAAAAAGGAGATGCTGACACCTGCTACGACATGGATGAACCTTGAGGACAGGCTGCTAAGTGAAATAAGTCAGAAATTAAAAGACAAATACTGTATAATGCTATTGATATGAGGTCCCTAGACTCGTCAGAGTCATAGAAACAGAAAGCAGAATGGTGGGTGTTGGGGGCTGTGGGGAGAGGGATGGGGATTTAGTGTTTAATGGGAGCCGAGTTTCAGTTTGGGAAGATGGAAAAGCTCTGGCAATGTGAATGTACTTAATGCTAGTATACACTTAAAAATGGTTAAAATGGTAAGTTTTATGTTATGTCTATTTAACCAAAATTTTAAAAATGACATAGAAAAAAAAAGAATGTATAGTTTTTATAATCAGGGACATTTCAATAAAGATTCTTTTATAGATCACGGAAATAAGACATGGGAGCCATTTTCCACCAAGGACAGGACCATGGGGGAACCAGGATGGGCTTGGTGAACGGGGATGGCCTGGGTCCCCTGTCACCTGGCCCCCTTTGGGATCATCAAGTCGGGTGTTGCAGGGGAAGGACAAAGGAGGGGATCAGGTCATCTCACAGGTGTCTAGAGCTTGGAGGGGACCTGGAGGGACCCTGGACCTGGGACTTCCTTTGATGCTGGCAATGGCGATGAGGATGGTGATCATTGCTGCCCAAGCTCAACTGGCATTCGTATGAGCCATGCACTTTTGTGTAATGCTTCAGGGAAGTGTCCCAGCAGCCCACTAGACAGATGAGGAAAATGAGACTCAGAGAGGCAAAGTCGTTTGCCCCGGTTCCCACAGCTGGGCCAGTATTTGCACCCAGGTCCGGCCAACTCTGGAGCCAAGCTTGTGCCAGCTGCCAAGATCCCTTCTGGCTTGGACGTTTCCAGAGTCTAGGCAGCACCGCACACTCTTGGGGAGGAACGCAGGGACCAGAGCAGAGAACTTCCTCCCGGCCCAGCGGGGACTCTTCCCGGGTCCGGTGTCTGGAGCTCCATTTCCCGAGGCTCCTGAGTTTTCCGCTTTGGGGCCAAGGAGAGCCCAAGTGCCAATTGTAGAGGGGAAGGGCTCTGCCCTCAGGACTCTGCTGGGTGCCCTGGTGCTCAGAGCAGGGCGGGCGGGACCAGGCAGGGCCCCCTCATCCCTCAGGGCCCTGAAGCTTCCATGTCTGCCTGCCACCCACTGTGCTGAGTGCTCTACCAGCTCCCCTTGAATCCCCACCACAGTCCTGAAGCCCCAGGTACAGATGAGGAAACTGAAGCTCGGGGATGGGAACTGACTTGAGCAGATCGAGTAAGGGTCAGAGTGAGGACCCGGACAAAGTCCATTCCAACCTCAGAGCTCCAGGATTGAAAGGCCGCCCAGGCCCCCAAAGACGAAAGAAAAGACAGATCTGTGCACAGTTTGTGCTCCACGGACGGTCTTTCTTCCCTGGGCAGAGAGTGGTGTGGGCAGCTCTTCTTGGCGGGTCAGGTCAGAGCTGTGGGATTAACCCGCCTTCGCTATTTGCTGCAGTTTACAGGGTCCACATCCCCACGAAATGCCCCAGGCCCACAGACCACCCTGTCCGTTCTGAGCAGCTGCTCTGTGCCGGGCTCTTATCTCTCTGTCATGTCGGTACCTGGATGTACCAGCAAAGATGCTGGTAAAAGAGAAAGCTCTTCCCAGGCGCCTCCTCGCTACTCACAAGCTTCAGCATGGACTGCGTGGTAAGCCCGACCCGCAGACGGATGGCGAGGGTGGTGGGGGGCAAGGGGTTTGCAGCCTGGAGGACTTGGATTTGCTTCCCAGATCTACCACTTACGGGCACGTGGGGGCGGGCAAGTCCCTTGACCCCTCTGAGCCTCAGTTAACTCTGTGAAGTGAGTGTATTAATATTTACATTACACGGTATTAAAAAGATTTTAAAATCATGAAATACAGGACATTCAGGGCATAGTACTTGGTACATAGTGAAGCTCAATACATGATGATTTTAAAAACTTAGAAATGACTGTCCTTCTTATTCAAGAAGGGAGGCACCTCGAACTTTGCTCTTCACCCTATGAAGCAAACTCCTTTGTGCCCCCAGAATCTGGTTGCTGGAAAGAGTCAGAAGCCGCATCTTAACAAACTGTTAAGATGTTAAGAGTTGTTCCCAGCTCTAGTCCTGGCCCCATCAATGACTAGCTACGTGGCTGTGGACAAATCATCTCCCTGTAGAAGTGATGATGTGGTTTATGCAAAACCGGGCCCGGAGTAAGCGCTGAGCAAATTATGAACACAGCTTCACCACCTCCATCATCTTACGCGGAAGGAATGTGCAGACAAGGTCTAGGGAGCAGGTTTGAGGGGTGGCTCAAGGATGCTTTCCCACCCCCATCCTTGGACACCTGACCCCCAACACAGTTTTCTTGAGCTACTGCTCTGTGTCAGGCTGCAGCGGGCACCGGGGAAACTGTGGGTAATGAGACCAGGGTTGTGCCCCCCGCAAACACCCGGCCCAGCACCTGGGCCACCTTGCTCTGTCCCTCTGTCCCAAGCCCAGGGCACGTTGCCTGAAAAGAGCACAGGCCTGGATGTCAGGTGCAGATCTTCAGACCTGGTGCAAATCTCCCGCTCTGAAGCTCTGGTCAGGTTGCTTTACTTACAGGAGCCTCAGTTTCCTAATCTGTAAAGTGGGAATGGTAATAGCACCAGTCACATGGGACTATTCGGCATAGTAACAAGTAATGTAAATCATTTAGGAATAAGAACAAGAAAACGTTGATGGTACCAGACCCAGCCATCTCCTGCACGAGCAACTGCTGTTCTCCCCTCCCTACATCCCACCCACAGAGTGTCCACCCCAGATGCTCTGAGACCTGAGTGGGGAGCCACACTGTATTGCAACTTCCCCTGGGATGGCAGTTCTCAGTGGCCCAACACACACCCCTTTGGAAGTGGGACCCCTTGTCAGTGTTTGCTTAGCCTGAGCCATTCCCCCCGCCCCCGACTTGTGCCCCAGATCGTGGCTGTGCTGGGAAGGGCCAGGAGATCAACATGGCCCACCGTGGAGGGTGGCAGCATTGGGTCCCCGAGCACCTGGGGGATCTGGAGGTGGCTGGAGGGTGGGCCGCAGGGGGGCTGGGCATCACCTCCTGGAGAGAGGGGAAGGCCTGCTTTCCACATGGCGCCCACGTGGCACCTGGCACAGGGCAGAGCTCAACTGAAAGACGCTGGTGACAAAGACTTTGCAAAAACAAACCAAAGCTCACCAGGCCCTCCTCTCCTCCAGCGACTCACCCAGGGAAGCGGTACGTAAGGACTCCAGGAGGCCATGAGTGGGTGGGAGCCCCAGACTGGACCCCTGAACCCCCAGGCCCTGTGGGAGGATCCTGGGCAGCTTGCAGGGTCCCTGAGCCAAGCAGCGGGTTGATGGGAGCAGCTCACAAGTGCTGCCTGCAAGCAGCCTAGGAACTCAAGGACCCCAGCCTATGGGATGGGGTGTTACAGGGTTAGACACCTCACTGCAGAGCACCCGCCAGACTCCTGGCCACTTCCCTCGAGGTCACGGCCTCCAGCACCCCTGTTCAAGCTGCTTCGGGGGCGGCGGTTCAAGCTACTCCTTCCCCAGAGCAGGGCCCTTCCTCAGAAGTTCCCGCTGGGGCCCCGCATTCTCAAGGCCCTCACTTTGCAGGGGGCTGTCATCTGGGCATCCTCAGCTCTCTCTTCCCCAAGCCGGAGGCTTGCCTGTTTCTGGGGCACCCTCCCTGCCTAACCTCATTAAATTGTTCCAGTCGGTTTCTGAGGGCCCCGCTGGTCCTGCTGGGGTGGGCTCCCTCCCCGGGCCTGGCGGGGTGGGTGGTGGACGGCGGGCACACTCACCCAGAAGTAGGTTCATGAGCACCTCCTGGCCGGCCAGCGTGCTGCTTTTCACCAGGCAGAGGATGGTACCCCCGATCCAGGGGATGCCGTGGCCTGTGATGCCAATGAGCTTGACCATGGAGCGGGCGCTGGCCCAGGACGCAGCCCGGCCGGCGCACACCCCCAGGCGCTTGGACATGCAGATGTCAATGGCCAGCAGGGAGTTGAAGGCGATGCCCTTGAAGGAGGGGTTCAGCTGCATGCAGTCCTCCTCGGGCAGCTGCTGAGACTGGCGCCGCTCGCGGGCCCCATCGCCAGGGCACGAGGGCTGTGCCGAGGGGCCCGAGGCCTTCCTGCCCGAGCTGCGGGGCTCCGGCGCCCCCTTCGGGGGCTGGTTCAGGGACAGGAACTCGGCCCGGTTGAGGACATTGTTGCGGTCCCGGGCCCGGGCCCGGCTCTGGGAGGCAGGCATGGTGACAGTCACCCAGCGAGGGCCGGTGCCAGCCTGGCTGTGAGGCCCTTCTCTCCAAAGACAGAAGCCTGGAGCCTCCGTTGCTCCCGGCCTCCCCTCCTGCTCTGCGGCAGCTGTTAAATATAGAGAGCGGGACTGCACGTGGCTGCTTACCTCCGGCTGCCACCAGGCTCCCAGGGAACGTCAGTGCCAGCTGGGCAGCCAATCGAGCCCCCCAGTGCGGGCCAGCGCCAATGGAGCCACCCAGGAGGTGGACGCGTCCACAGCTGCAGCCTGGCTGCCTCGGGCCTGGGCTATTTAAATCTTCCAACGGCTCGCTCCCGGGGTTTGGGGGACTCTGGGAAATGTAGTCCTCCTGCTGCTCTGGCCTCGGCTGTGCCCCAGGCCAGAGGCCTAGATGGGGGCCCCCGACTCAGCCCTGCTTTGACCAGCTTCCCTCTGAGCAGGCCAGACCCCTGTGAGCCAGGCCCGCCTGACCCACCGGCCTGGACAGCTTGGACCTGGTCCCATGGACTAGATGGTGGAGTCCAGGCCAAAGGCCTCTCCGGACACCAGATGGAGTGAATGACGTCACTGAAAGCATCACCCTGGGTCCACTGGGGCTGGGCCCAGCCCCTCCCCTCTGTGACAGCATTTCATTAAGCTGGCAGGCTGGGCTTTTCTATTTTCAATCAGTCTTGAATCGGGCTTCAGTTCATGACCGTTCAATCAAATGGCAATCTGTAAGATTCGATTTCCATTAGAGAGAGGGGTAATTAATTGGTTGGTAATGGATCTGCCCCTCGGAGGTGGCCGCCACTGCCCGGAAGCTTTGCGAAGGACAGGATCACTTAAAGCAGCTTCAGGCAACCCCGTAACTAGTTCCCGAGCTCCCGGACCTGTGCTAGGTGCCTGGAACACTGCAGCGAGTGGAACACATCGCATGCGTCCCCGTCCCCAGGAAGCTCACAGTTCAGAGGGGATTAAACGAATGACACGTGTGAATAATTGCAAGCGTGCAGATGTGTTGCAGGATCATAGAACAGGGCTCCGGGCCTGGCCTGGGAGTTGTGGAGGGCTTCCCCCGGAAGGAAAGGCAGGTGAGAGGCCCTGGGCGAGGGAGAGCCTACCTCCTGCCCTCCTGCGAGGTCTGGGGGCCCGTGTGGCAGTACATGGACCGAGGGGGCAAGAGAGGCTGCGGACCCAGAGAGGGGCAGACCACGAGGGCCCAGCCGAGGGTTTGGGGTTTGAGTCTGGCCTCCCTGACTGCAGGAACCCAAAGGCTCCACAGCCCTTTTAGGGCTGACTGGGCCCAGCCTCAAGGGGAAGCCACTGGTTTAGGGCAAGCAGCAGAGTCAGGGGTGAACGCCCTGGTCTCATGATTCGCGGCACCCAAGGCCTGTCTGCCCAGCGGGGATGAAGGCGGGAGTCCTTCCAAGCGTGGAGACCCCCGTGAAGCCCCAGGCCCACCCCACAGCCTCCCAGGGACCAGGGCCAGAGCCTCCCAAGGACAGGAAGCTGCCTGGGGTGGGAGCCAGTGCTCTGTGGTCACAGGACACCAGCCTGGGGTCTCCAGAGTCAGACAGATGAGGAATAACCTGGGGCTCTGCCACCAACTAGCTGTGGGAACTCAAGCACGTCACTTGGCCTCTCTGGGCCTAGTTTTCTCCTCTTGTAACATGGGAACACTAGTGCCCACCTTCCAAGAGCTGTTGTGAAGTCAATGAGATGACGTTTGTAAACTGCTGAGAAGGGTCCCTGCCTCACAGTGAGCCTTCAAGCCTGTGGGTCAGGAATTGGTCCCTATTTAACAAACAAGGCAAAGTCCTCTCTCCCTCTGAGTGCCCCCGTCAGAAGGACTCACCCCCAAGGTCTGGCCCCCACTCCGTACCTGGCTGGGAAGCCAGACACCAAGAACCCTCAGTCTGGGGCTCCTCGTGGACTCCCCGGCACCTCTCTTGCGGAGTGTTCCCCTCAGAACACGCACCCACAGAGAAGGACGTCCCAGGCTGTGTCACATCCCTCCCTCTTGGGTGTGGCCAAAATGACCTGTGCTGTCTCGTCCTGGACCCTGCACAGATGCACATGAAGATGTGCACAGAATGCGTGGGTAGTGGGCAGTGTACTGTGCTCTCTATCTGCTTTAGTTTATTGACACCATATAGCCAACCTTCCTGTGAAGTCAGGACATCATCCCCACTTTACAGACAAGGAAGCTGAAGCTCAGAGGGGTGAGACCCAAAAGAGGTGAGGCCCAACTCCCAAGAAGTCCCTGGGGTGGGATACACGGGCCTCCAGACTCAGATGCCTCAGACCACAGGGACCTGGATGTGCCCACTTAGCTGTCCACCAGGGCACTCACCCCACTCTCCCTGGGTGGGGCCCATGACCTGGGCTGACCTCAGGAGGGGAGGAGAAGCCCAGCCCAGAAAGGGGCTATTAATACCCAGAGGCCTGTGTCAGCACTTTGGCCTGGAAAGAGCTGCTGGCAGGTTCTGAGGGCTACAATGGGCTCCATGCTGGGGAGGGCCATGGAGTCTGACTGGACTTTGGCCTAGGAGTGGTGAAAAGTGGGCTCTGGGCTGGGACAACCCTGGGTTCAAACCCCTCAGCAACCTCTACCTTAGTGACTGCAGGCAAGTCCTGCTAGCACTCCTGGCCTCTGTTTCCCCCTCAGGGGGCTGGTGAGAGCCACTCACTCAGACTGAGACCTTCTCCTCCATCTGTAAGTTAGAGTGACCTTGTTCACACTCTCAGACAGCTGAGAAGCAGGCACCATCCCTTTATGAGCACCTACCATAGCCCACACAGTCCCACTTCTCAAGAGTCTTAGAATTCATTCATTCATTGAATTGATGCTTTCATTGATCTCTTCCTGCAGTTTAGTTGGGGAGATAGGATAAACACCCGTGAAATAGCTAGCCAGTTTATAAAACAACACACTTTTACCGATAGCCTCATTTTTTTCTTACTGTCAAAATGTTATGGTCTTACTGCAATAAATTCAATAAATACAGATGATCTATATCTAACGATCTAGATATAATCCTACTGCCTGGAGACCACCACTGTTAACATGAGGGTGGTCAGGTTATAAAGGGATTCTCTCTTGTCTCATTTCCAATGATTGAAATGTTTTATGACAACCAAGTATTACTTTAATAATCAGAAAGAATATCTATTAAACAAACTATACCTATATATATTATATATATAAAGATATATGCTTTTAAAATATGATTGTATTATATATCCTTTAAAAAATAACCTCCGCTTTTCACTTAACAATATAAACCTGCTGGGACTTCCCTGGTGGCGCAGTGGTTAAGAATCTGCCTGCCAATGCAGGGGACATGGGTTCGATCCCTGGTCCTGGAAGACCCCACATGCTGGGGAGCAACTAAGCCCGTGCGCCACAACTACTGAGCCTGCGCTCTAGAGCCCGTGAGCCATGACTCTTGAGCCCGTGAGCCACAACTACTGAAGCCCACGTGCCTAGAGCCTGTGCTCTGCAACAAGAGAAGCCACCACAATGAGAAGCCCACGCACCGCAACGAAGAGTAGCCCCCGCTTGCCGCCACTAGAGAAAGCCTGCGTGCAGCAATGAAGATGCAACGCAGCCAAAAATAAATAAATAAAATAAATAAATTTATGAAAAAGAAAAAAAGAGACCCAATGCAGCCAAAAATAAATAAACAAAAAAATATATATAAACCTGGCAATGTCTCCATGACAACCCATCATTTTTTGATGGCTCCTTGGCATTTTGTCATGTGGATGGGCCATCCTTTATGTAAGCCATTCCCTATTATTAGACATGTAGGTTGTTTGCATTTTGTGACTATTTGAAACTATTATGGCCTAGCTATCCTTCTATATACACCCCTGTGCACTAAAGCAGGAGATAAATAAGTGGTTAAAGTGGCAAGTACCAAATAAAAGTGTGTTCAGATGCAACCCCATGAAGTCCAGTGGGTCATCCTGAGCCACCTACTGCAGCACTCAGACCTGGAAGAGCAGCACAGGGTCGGAGACACTTCCAGCCAACATGGCAAGTCTAACCACACGTTTCCTGGGTTTGTTAGAGTTGAAGAAGAGAAGGTTAGAGTGGTGACATCACCTGTGAGGCCCCAGAGCTGGTCAGGCAAGGCCAGAGTTAGGATGTGGGCTGGCTGGTCCCTGTAACTCTGAGCCTGTGGGCTGTCTTCCTGGCCAGGTATCCCACAGCTTCTCCATTCCCTGTCTGCTTGACCTCATCTTTCACTCACTCATTCGCTCACTCACTCTTGGACCACTTTTTTTAAAACATTATTTTTATTTATTTATTGGCCACGCAGCACGTGGGGTCTTATTTCCCCGACCAGGGATCGAACCCACGCCCCCTGCACTGAGTCTTAACCACCGGACCACTGGAGGTCCCTGGAATACTTTTTGAGGTCTGCTGTGTGTCAGGCCCTCTCCCCACGCAAGGACCAGTGGGAAGTACAAAGATGGCTCTGAGGTGGCCCCACGCGTGCAGACCACCTGGCCTGCCCAGAATCACTGCCCCACCTGGCCCTAGGTCCACATCACCTCCCTATTGTAGCACTGTCCATTGTTGAGAGAGGGGTGTGGTATGCAGTGAAGTGACTCAGGCCTCAGTCCAAAGCCCTTGCCCCAAGCATTTGGATACACTGCCTGTCACCTGAAAGCAGGAGAGGTTTTCTGGCAGCATCCTGGGACCTAGAGCCACTTGGACACTGTAGTCACTTGTTATTTGTGGTCTTTAAATGTTTAAGATAGGCTGACGACTACTACTGAGTGTATTCATCATTAACTTGTACTTAACTCTGCTCCGTGCCAGACTCAGAGATACGTGTGTGTCAACAGTCCCTGCAACTTCATAAACAGGCTCTTAGTCCCCATGGTGCACATGAGAACACCAAAGCTCAGAGGTTAACGGATTCTCTCTGGACCACGGAGTCAGCCAGCGAGGTACCCTGGGATTCAGACATCACCCCAACCCCCCTTCCCCTCTCCCTCTCTTTTCCTTTTTCCTTGGCCAGTTTCTTTTCTCACATGCCATACACTTATTTATTCTGTGTGTGCCCAGGGTCTGTGTCCTCCTAGCAGAGTGTCAGCCCACGAGGCAGGGTCTGTTGTCTATCTGTTCCTTTGTGGGGCAAGGTGCCCAAGCAGTGCATGGCACCTAGCAGGCATTCAATAAATATGTATTGAATGAATGGCTGTCTGATTCTGAAGGCTGGACTCTGATCTACTACAAACCTTGCCATCAAAGACGATGGCCAAGAGGAGTCGGGTTATTTGGGGTAATGACCCCAAAACAGGAGGGGAAGGGGTGTGAAGCTCCACTCTGGGGAGACGCACAGCTGGAGGGGAGAGCAGGGAGGGGCAGCGGCGGGAGGTCCCTGCCAGGACGGCGAAGCAGCCCTGAGAAAAGCATTTTTCGTCACCGCCTCCCCGCCCCGCCGGCTCCCGCCCCGGATCGCTTTGTCAGTTCGCATTTCTAAGGCCGCTCCTGGGTTATTTCGGTCGGGAAACCTGATCCTTCTCCGGGTTTATTTTAGCACCTTGGAGAACTCCCAGCGCCGCACCCGATCCCGGGCCGCACCCAGCCTGCTGACGCCGCCTCCGTCCCCGTTCTGCCCGGGCGGCGGGGCGCGCGGGGGGCCCCGCCGGAGCGCGGCGCCCGCGTCCTCCCGCATCTGCGGCGCGCGGGACAGTGATGGGGGGCCCGAGGATGCTGCGGGCGGCGCGTGGGCGCGGAGGGGCGGCGCCAGGTGACCGGGGTGGGCGGCGGGAGGGCGGGCACCTGCTCTCACTGCCCCCGCCGCCGCCGGACCCGGGGCGCCGCTGAGCCTCCGCTCCTCGCCTGGGGGGACGGTGGTGCGTTCAAGAGGCCGTCCCGGGAGGAGCAGGCGTTTCTCGCTCAGAACTGTGGCTCCGACGGGGAAGCGGGGCCAGAGGGACCGCCCTTGTGAGCCAGGCTGGGAGAAGCAACCCCTCCCCCGCCCGTCCTGACCCCGATTTGGCCCTGGATCTCCATCCCCCAGGCACATTAACGATCCCCTCCAGCCCCAAAATAACATCCAACACACCCGCGTGCACAGACATGCACACTCACACACGATCCTACATCCCACCCACTCACACCCACAAACGTGCTCACCTCCACTCACAATCACACACACATCCATACATCTGCGCGGACACACACTCACCCACAGACACACGCGCTCGCATCCACCCTCACAGACACACGTGAACACGCACCATCGGGCACACTCACACAGACATGCACTCGCACAACCAGAACACAAACGTGTCCTTCTGTACTCACACACACTCTCACATACACCCTCACACAAGGCACACACTGCCATATACAATATACACACACTCCCTCATCTACACCCACACCACTTGTGGTCACTCACACCAGTACACACCTCATACACACACCCACATGGACACACGTACATACACCTTCCCAGACACATAGACACCACCACCCCCAAGCAGTCACACACAACTGCCGCATGTACCCTCACACACAGACACGCACAAACTCACACTGTCACACACACTCACATCATCACACACTCATCTACACACACGTTCACCAACACACTCTAACTGCCTCACACACCGTCACACCCCTCACACCCCTGGAACACATGTCCTTCACCCTCCCCTCCCCAAGCTCAGTACTGGACACACACACATCAAAACAACTTACCCATCTACGTCCTGATTTATAGCAATCGTTTTGAGCATGAAGTTGTACCCATTTATTATTCGTGTTAATTAACATCTCCGTTCATCATTCTCGGAGTTATCCCTTGGCATCTCTCTGGCCCACAGGGATGTGAGTACTGAGAAGACCATGCCTCCTGTGTGTCCAGGCCCTGGCTGTGTTCCCTCGTGTCTCTGAGCGGCCAGCCCAGGTGCCCAGTCAATACTGGGGAAGGAATGCACGGGCGTGAGGTGGTGGGGAGGCCAGCTGGTCAGTCCCAAACCTAACACGACCTACAAGAATGTGGCCACCCCAGGCACTGGTTTTGCGCAGGGCCCCATACCACACCTCTGCTCCTCTGTGGAGAGTGAGCTTATCAGGGACCTGGGGGCCAGGAGACCTGGAATCTAGTTCTGGAGCCCTCCCTGTATGACCCTGCCAGCCCGTGTTCCCCACCTGTAGGGAGGCTGTGGGACCAGCCCTCTCGGAGATCCTGGATGTGCTAGCTCGGCCAGGCTGAGCCCACTCTCTGCAGAGGTGAGGTGCTTCAGTGGTGCCAGGTGGGCCCTGCAGCCTCCTTGCCTCTTTTTTTTTTTTTTTTTTTTTTTGCGGTACGAGGGCCTCTCACTGTTGTGGCCTCTCCCATTGCGGAGCACAGGCTCCGGACGCGCAGGCTCAGCGGCCATGGCTCACGGGCCCAGCTGCTCCGCGGCACGTGGGATCCCCCTGGACCAGGGCACGAACCCGTGTCCCCTGCATCGGCAGGCGGACTCTCAACCACTGCGCCACCAGGGAAGCCCCTCCTTGCCCCTTGATGCACCATCCCCTCCAGCCACCTACCTGGCCCTCCAACCCTGCCCCCCGCGTCTCCCAGGCGGACATTTCAAGCCTCACCATTGGCTTCCGGCCTGGTCCTAAACAGTTAAGGAGATAACCCTGTCTCCCAGGGCAACAGAATCCCAGCACATAGCATTTCCATCTGCAGAACAAAGGGATTTTCCCACCTGAGAAGTGCCTTTCCGGTCTCCTGATGACTGCACCCTTGGAGGCTGAGAGCTCTTGGAGGATCAGCTGTGGCCCTGAGATCTTGGTCCCTACAACTGCAGGGAACGCTGGTGAGAGCGCCTGCTATATCAAATCCTCCGGCCTCCAGGTCTCAGAGCCAGGGGGCGGGTTCCATCCACACCTCCCTCTTCACCAGGCCTCAGTAACCTCACCTGTGGAATGGGATGGTAACGGGACTGGCTCACGGGGTCCTCGTGGAGAGCCACGAAGGTGATGCATGCAAAGGCCCTGGCCGCAGCGATGCTCAGTGAGGAGACCCTGCATCCGGCTCTTTCTGCTGACCTGGGAGGACTCTGGACTCACTGGGGCTGCGTGTTAAAACCCAGCTGGGTGAGGTCAGGTTGTTTCTTCCTCTGGTTTGCTGTGTGACTTCGGGTTTTCACGGCCTTTCCGGGCCAACATGCTGGGAACTGAGGGACCTTGTCTTCCCACCGACAGCACTTGGCACCCCCAAGTTGCCACACCGGGGGGTTCACCATCCCCGAGGAGGGTGGCGGCTGAGCCTCCAGAGCCCTGCTCCTTCCCATTCACTGGTGACATCAAGGCAGAGGAGGCTGGGGAGACTGAGGTCTGAGGGAGGGGGAGAGGTTTGGGGGGCCGTGCGGGTGTCCCCGTGGTGTTGGGCACGTCACAAACAGATGTCCCCTTCCTTGCTTCTGCAGACGCCAGCGCTTCCCTCTCGTGTGGCTGTATCACGGGCCTTCACATATGCTGAGACAGCCGTGGGTCTGTGCCCAACACCCACAGACTCCAGAAAACGCTGAGCAGGAAGCAGGGCTGCAGGAGGGCTGGAGGGGCTGAGAGCTGGGGGAGCAGCTGGAACCTTGGAGGGCCAGTGGGGAGCCAGGACAGGGGATGCTGGCGTGGGCCAAGCCCTTTCAGACCCTCCGTCCGTCAGAGCTGGCCCCGGGGGGTCCCATCCTCAGCTCAGAGCCTGGCAAAAAGACGCCGCCTGGGCCCTCCCTCTGCAGAACTGGCCCTCGAACCAGCCCAGGATGAAGTACTGCATAGGAGGTGACGTAGCAGAGGAGACAGCTCTGGGGCCGAGGGACAGGGGTTTTCTATTTTGCTCACCCCGTGGGCACCCAAGCAGTCTTCTGGTGGGACTTACCGGACACAGGGCTTTCTAACGTCACTTCCATCCGGGCTCGGAGGGGCTGGCCCCCAGGCAAGGGCGGCGTGCCTGGAGGAGGAAATAAGTGGGCTTTGAACTTGGCCAGATCTGAGTGTGCGTCCAAGACTCCGGAAAGCCACTGTCACGTGACCCCTGGGTCTCTCTGTCCAGCCCTCCTCCTGGGGTCAAGGAGGATAGCGGAGACAATACTCACTCAGCAGTGCAGACCACACAGTGAGCGCTTTATCATCGTCACAAACCCAGGCCAACCAAGCCCAGGGCTGCAGGGCGTCACCTCACTTCCAACAGGCATCAAGGACTCCAGGAAATCACCTCCCGTCTGGCCGCTTAGTGAGCAGGTAGGGCTCCGGCCTCTGCTCTTGTCACGTCAGATGAGCAAGTGCAGCTCAGCACATGTGCACGGGGCGCTCATGTCCTTGTGGCCAGGACAGTGTCCCTGCCCTCAGGGGGCACTCCAGCCAGGGGGGTCTTCTCTGTTCCAGGAACCGGGGGTGATGGTGTGGGCAGATGAGATGGACACCCCCAAGGTTATTATCATAATAATTATGTGAAGGCTGAAGTGCGTCAAAGAGGGGCAGAATGCTTTGTGGAGGCCGTGAGTTCACAGCAGGGAGAGGACGCTGTGGGTTAGAGGCCAGGGAAGGCTTCTTCCTGGAAATGGAAATTTACATGGGGTCCTTCGGAGACCCGTGCTCTTCCCATCTTCTGGCTGTAAGCAGACCATGAGGCCACCCCACCTTGGTCTCAGTCAGCAGGGCTAGGAATAAACTACTTACTAGCTGACCTGGAAAGGGATGACCCCTCATTAGGCTGAGGGCGAGGGCAGGGGTGCAGCTGGCCAAGGGGCAGTGGCCACCTCAACAGGCCACTTCCTGCCTGTGGCCTGAACTGGTGCTGGTACAGATGGGTCATTTGGCTGGCTGATCGCCCCTCAGAGAAAACACCTCAAAGTGGCCATAACCTTCTGCTCCTCCGATCTCTGCCCTCACTGGCACTCAAGATGCTCTGGCTTGCGAGTGGCGGTGGGTAGTTACCAGGTGCGGGTGGGGCTACTGGTTTGAAGATGCTTAGAGAGGTGAACAGCGATCCCCCCTCTCCTCCCCCATCCAGGGTCAAACCCCTTTGAACCTCTGTACACAGATCTCCCGGGTCTCAGCGGGGATACCCGTCTGGGGGAGGCCTTGGGCAGGTCTTGGGAATCTCCCAGCTTTGGAGTCCTGCTCTGTGAAATACACACCATAGGCTTCCTACCCAGGGGTGGTTGATGGTGGATGAAGTGATCAAGCTTGTACAGTGCTTATCACAGTTGGGGCCCGACTGGCCTGACCACCTGTCAGGGCGCCCAGAAGCCCAGCACAGAGCAAGAAACACGGGGACCTTTTTCCTAGAACTTCTCTCCCCACCCCCAAACTTCCCAGCCTTGGAACCTCCAGAGCCCTGCACTGTTTCCACCCAGCCAGGCCAGGAATGCCAGGGCAACAGCAACCCTTTCCCGCCTACCCTGAGCCCTGGAAAGCCAGCTGAGTTCAAAGGGCACGAGGAGCAGCCCACCTGGACCCGAGACAGAAGCCGAACTACACTACCCAGAATTCCCGCGGCTAGCCGAAAAGGAAATGTCGTTTCTGCGAGGAGAGGCTCAGCTCCCCCCCCCCCCCCCCCCCCCGCAGCTGCAAAAAGAGAGAGAGAGAGACAGAGACAGAGAGAGAGACAGAGAGACAGAGACAGAGAGAGAGACAGAGAGACAGAGAGAGAGAGAGAGGGAGGGGGGGAAGAGGGAGAGAGGATTACCAGGGGGAGGCGGGCTGTGTTCGGGGAGCGAGGGTGGAGAGCAGGGCGGGCGGCGAGGAGGAGGCGGCGCCCGCCC
>NW_020837951.1:5096615-5197092 GCF_003676395.1 Aethalodelphis obliquidens
GGGGGGGGGGGGGCGGGGGCGGGCCGCCGCCTCCGGGCAGACCTCACAGAGCTGCGCCGTCAGCTCCGCAGCCCGCGCCCCGCGCAGACTCGTCGCCGCCCCGCGCGCCCCCCGCAGCAAAGTTCGGCTCAACTTTGAGGCGGGCCTTGACGTCCTGTCCCTTCCACCTCCCACCAGGTCCTCGGCGGTCGCGGCGAACCAGGCGGCGGCCCGAGCGCAGCCCTGGGGCCCCGCACGGCGACAGTGACAGCGGCGAGGGGACGCGGCGTGCCCGCGAGTGGTCGCCGACGGGGATCCGCGCCGCGCTCCTCGGGGACCCCGCGGGAGCCGGGCGCTCGCCTCTTGGAAGCCACCGAGGGCGCCCAGACCTCGGCGGATTGAACAGAAACTGCTCTTCCATTGATTCGGCCGGGCTGGGCGAGCGGCCGGGCGCGTGTGCCCCGAGCGCGTGCGGAAGGCAGAAGGGCAGGAAGTCGGTCTTCTGCAGCGAGGGTGGCGGCACCGCGCAGGCGACGGAGCCTTCCTTATTTATGTGCCTGCCGGCATTTGCCTTCTTCGCCTCAAGACTTCAGGGAGCGTCTCTGAGCTGCGTTCCCCGCGTGTGAAGCACAGAAGGAAGGGCTGGATGTCTGAACAACATGATTATCCATTAACCTCCGAACTTTTCTTTTTTTAACCCAAAGAGTATCGGTGATTTTTGTCCACTGCTAGCAGAAGAAGAGAGAACCCAGGGCCCTTGAAATGCAGCAAAATCCTTATTTATAATCAGGCCCGAGGTAGTGATATGCAAACCCCCTCTACTCAGTGAATTTTCTATCCTATGGATATCAGTCTTGAGATTTGAGATTGGAGAGCTGTACCGTCTGCACTGGGTCCGGCAGCCTCCATCCTTTCAATGCCCGATTTTCTCTGGGACTGCTGGCCTTCCCTGGAGATCAGACTCGTACTGTGTGCCATGGGCTGTATTCAGAGCATCGGGGGCAAAGCCAGAGTCTTCCGGGAAGGCATCACGGTGATCGACGTCAAGGCCTCTATCGATCCCGTCCCCACCAGCATCGATGAGTCCTCCAGCGTGGTGCTCCGCTACCGGACACCCCACTTCCGTGCCTCGGCCCAGGTGGTCATGCCGCCCATCCCCAAGAAGGAGACCTGGATAGTGGGCTGGATTCAGGCGTGCAGCCACATGGAGTTCTACAACCAGTATGGGGAGCAGGGCATGTGAGTACTGCTCAGGAGCAAGCTTCGGGGGGCCCCTGGGATGGGGGAGCTTGGGGGTCTGGGGGTGAGCTCGGCGGGGTTAGAGAGGGGTCCCATCAGGGCCAGAGGGAAGTGTTAGGCAGACATGGAAGTGGCCTCTGATTCCTCCTTGGCCAGGTGACCTAGAGGGCTCGCCTGTTGATTCAGATTGGGGTCACGGCTCTAGGACCGTCCCTTCCACTGTCCCTGGCCCCCTGCGGTTCCCGTACCCTCCCTGCAAGACGCCCAGAAAGCAGAGGGACGTTCCACCAGGTTCCTCTTTGGCAAAGCACGCATGCTGTCCCGGGTCACTAGAGAGGCTGCGGCTTGGCCCGGCTCAGACCTGCACACGCGGCAGGTACTCAGGGAAGGAGAGCTGGGCCTCTGCAGCCTCCAGATTTAGTGTGCAGGGCTCTGTGTTGGACCTGAATTCGTCCCCTGGTGTTTTCAGAGGCACATCAGGACCTGGGGGAACACTCTGCTCTGTTCCGGACGGAGTTTTGTTTGAGAGGGTTTTAGAAACCCGGTGTGCTTTTCAGTGCAGTGTTTTCTCTCTCCACAGCAGAAGGCCACTTTATGTGGACAGCCAGTGTCTGTGTCCAGAAGGCTCCAGTGGGCCCCTAAGAGCTGAGAGGAGCCCACAGACCTCTTCTGTCCAGCCCAGTCCCCAGAATGTCCCCAGGAGGGTGTACCTCTCGGTGCGGCACCCTGAGCCCCTGGCATGTTCTCTGACCCTAGAGATGGTCATCCTGCGTGTGGCAAGAGCAGCTGTAGACAGACGGGGAGGTGACTTAACTTGAAGGGCCGCCTAAGACAGGGTGGTGACAATAGCTGTTTCTGAGCACGAGGACGCTTCTGAGAGCACCAGGCAGGCCCCAAGGGCAGCCCCCCAACTTGACCCCTGTGACTCCCATGGCTGGCCATGGACACTCGCCCACAGCCTGTCTCTCGGGGTCTCTACCCTGTGCAGCATCCCTTCCCGGTCCCGCAGGTGAGGAATGGAGGAGACTTTCCCCAGGACTTGGAACTCTTCACTGATTTAAGAATATCCTGGGCTTCCCTGGTGGCGCAGTGGTTGAGAGTCCGCCTGCCGATGCAGGGGACGCGGGTTCGTGCCCCGGTCCGGGAAGATCCCACATGCCGCAGAGCGGCTGGGCCCGTGAGCCATGGCCGCTGAGCCTGCGCGTCCGGAGCCTGTGCTCCGCAACGGGAGAGGCCACAACAGTGAGAGGCCCGCGTACCGCAAAAAGAAGAGAATATTCTGGGCCAGCTGAAATTAGAGAGGGTGGGGAGGGGACACCAAATCTTGTGGCTTCTCCACTAGATGACTGAAGTTGCAAGGGCAACAGGAGGATCATGGAAAAACTTAAAGCTAGGTGTAACCATGACCGCCCCAGAGGTGCACATGGCGCATATCTGGACACTCATCGGCTCCCCTCTGTCCACCCGACGTCTACATCCAAGTCTAATTCTCCAAGTGGCTCTTAAACCAGGCTGGGGGCTGACTTTCCATCCCAAGAAGGGAAACATGGTTCTTAGTTATTTGCTGTGGACCTTCCCTAAGAAGCCTTAAACCCAAAACCTTCTCAGGCTTTGCAAGGCTTCTGGGGCAACTGGCAAGACACACAGGTTTCCCTAGGGCTTTTGGGCTCCGCTTGTTTTCTTCCCTAGAAAGGGTAAGGAAGCCAGAGGTCCTTCTGAACTTGGAAAGATGCAAGCTCCAAGAGGAAGAACATTGGGGAAAGCTAAAGGGACTGAGTTCTGCAGAGACGGACGTGGTGTGCGGTGGGGAGGGAGTGGGCCTGGCTTGGAGGCTCAGCTTCCCCATCTGTGCACGGGGGTGGGCGGGTGGGGGATGTTTACAGAGTCTTCAAGGCCCTGTGCTCCCTTTGTTGGCTCTGAGTCCATCCAAGCGCCATGGCTGGAGACAGGCGTGCATCGGGAGACCTGAGGTGACCTTTCTCTGTCTGTGCCAGTCCTTGGTTCCCGGTTAGAGGAACCCAGTGCACATCTAGACTGCAGTCAAGCAGACCTGGGCTTGAGTCCAGGTTCTGCCACTTTCCAGGGTGTGACCTGAGCCACTCTGACCCTCGGTTTCCTCGTCTGCAAATTGGGGCCAGTCACAGTCCTTGCACCACGGCTTATTGAATTACGGGAGATGACATTGGTCAAGCAGCCGGCACTCCGCCAAGCCCACGGTCAACAGTTACTGCATGTGACTGTCGTCCTTAACAGTGTTATTACCGTTCTGATTCTTCTATCGGATGCGAAGTGGGTGATGGGATATGTAACGAGTTGAGAATCAGGGCCGAAACGACAGAATTTGGACAGATGTAAATTACTCTTTGTGTGGAATTTTCTCCCCAGCCCAGGTCTTCCTCTTTCACAGAGGGCCCACTCCCTGACTTTTAAGAATTTAATAATAGTGTAAGTCATGGACGATTTGAGTTTTCAAGTGGTTGAAGGCTGTTTTCCTTGAGTTCCATGTGTTCCCTTTTGTTCCCTCCCCTTCTCGGGACACGCCTTCAGCGCAGGGACCCCTGTGTCCC
Source organism: Aethalodelphis obliquidens (assembly GCF_003676395.1). NCBI lineage: Eukaryota > Metazoa > Chordata > Mammalia > Artiodactyla > Delphinidae > Aethalodelphis > Aethalodelphis obliquidens. The sequence goes on from NW_020837951.1 coordinate 5,100,401, forward strand.
GCATACCTCGTTCTCCTGGGTCCACTGGACTCCTGGTTGGGATAGGACCAGCCCTGGAGAAAGGGCAGAGTTCGAGGCTCCCTGGAGGGGCAGGATGGACTGGTCATTAATGGGCTCAGGCCCCGGGGTCAGAATCACGGCCCAGTACTGGCTCTGGGGCCTCGGCAGGTCACCTCCTGGAGGTTTGCTTTTGCCATCTGTGAACAGGGTAAGAACCCCCCTTAGGCTGCTGGGAGGATTCGGCGAGAGGACAGGTGTAGGTCACCCGTGGCTGAAATGCTGAGTTGGAAACTGCTCGATTGATTATTAATCAACAAAATTACATTAAGAAACTGAATTACCAAATACCATGGTTCCTCCGGCCCATGGGGAGGCTCTGTATTCAACTGGCGCCCTCCGGAATAAGCCTGGACAGCTGCACCTGCTCGAATGTAAACGGAAGCATTTTGATGTGATGAAAATACCCTTCCCATCTCCCCTACCCCAAACCTCCTGTGGTAACTAAGCTTCTTCATATTTTTAAGACCTGTGACGTGAAAGAAAGTGAGGGATGGTGAGCGCTGGGATGACCAGCGGCCTCAGGCTGCCCGGAACCTTCCCCTAACTTTGCCGGGACCAGGCTGTCCTGTGCACTGCAGGATGTTGGGCAGCGTCCCTGGTCTCTACCCACTCAATGCCAGCAGCCTCCCTCCCCCTGTTCTGACAACCAAACGTGTCTCCGGACACTGCCCCATGTCCCCGGGAGGGGTGTGAAGTCACCCCTGGTTGAGAACTACTGGGCTAGACCCAGACAATTTGAAGGCTTAAAACGAAACCCACATGGGCACTGGGCTTTAATGGCCTGGGGAGGGAACGGCAATGTGGCGAAGGTTAGGTTAGGGCTTCTGTTCTTGCCAAATGGGCTTGTATTAAAAATATTAATTCTAAATACTTCAGCAAAACCCATAATACCCCCAAACATTATCCCTGCTTGAAATTAATCTCTAATCCAGGAGGAGAACCCTTTTGAATGTCGTGGGTTGGAAATATTTGCAGTGGAACAATGCCACATGCCACCCCAGTAATACCCCGACTTACAGACGAGAGCTAGAAGATGGCGAGTTTCTTGTGCCAGCTTGAGAGGATTCTATATGGTTTGGGGTCCAACCCACATAGCTTTCAAAGCCACCCCCCCCCCAGAACACTGTTGAATCCGCCTGCATCCACCACCCCATCCTCCACAATCCTTAGCTGCCACCTGTCAGCTGGCACAGTCTTCCGAGTGACGAGTCACAGTTTCTCCCCTGTGTGGGAGATGCTTCACGTTATCCCTAGTTTGCCCTCTTCTGGAGCCCCCAGAGAATCTGGCCCATGGCCAAGGTCAAGGTTGGTTCTGGCTCAGGGTTCTGCCACAGGTCAGGCTTGGGGTGAGGGGAGAGCAGCTCAGGAGACGGGGTCTCTCTGGGTTGGCAGTGCCACCCGCCTGTGCCCTTGTCCAGCCAGGCGTGGCTCCAGCTCCACCGTCCACGGGTGTGGCGAGCTTGCGCCAGGCTCTCAACCTTTCTGAGCCTCACTGTTCCCTTCTATGAAATGGGGAGAACGGTCCCTCATCGCAGGGTTGTTTGAGGGATTAAATGAGATAGTATATGTGGTCGCTCTCCATACCGTAACTAGTAATAATTCATCATCAATTACACAGTGCCTGGCAGAGAGTCAGCACAGAGATTGCCGTGTTGGAGTCATTACTGTTCTTTCTTCTCCTGGGTTGGGTTTCACATACCCGCCTACAGTATGAGAATCTCGGGCGACGAGACCTCTGAGGGTCTTTCCAGCCAGAACCTGTGGTGACATCTGCTGTCACAGGATTATGAGGCTGGTGGGAAAGGGCTGGGCAGGGGTGGGGGGACCTGAGGCCTCTGGCCAGGGGATGCTGGAGCTGGGGTGATGCTGTGTGGCTGCCCCAGCTCCCCGTTCACTCTCTGGTCTCCCAAGGACCCCGTGAGGTCCCGATTTTATGGTGAGGCCAGGGCCGCTGAGACCTGAGGCCACTTGCCCCAGGAGGCTTGCTCTGCTCCAGTGGTCAGGGGCCGGGTCAGGAGGAATGGCCCTTGTGACCATGTGGCCTCTTCCTGCAGCCTGGGCCCGTGCAGAACAATTGAGGACGATGCTTCCTCTCTGCGAGCGGAAGACAGCCTCCCCCATCTGCAGGGCCCTGGCGGAGGCAGGAGAGGGAAGTTCTCGTTTCCAGGCTTTGGGGTGGGAGGAAGTTTGCGGGGACGGCCTGGCCCCAATAGAACTCCCCCTGGACCGGCCCCGGCCAAGCGATCGCACCCACCCTCACCTTCTGAGGGCTGAAGACAAAAGCTGGCAGCTTCCAGAGACATGTGAGGAGGCTTTGACAGCACAGCGATCAGGGAACCGGCAATGACATACGGAGATGCTTTTCGTTTCTGCTGATCGGATCTGGGTAAAAATACAAAAGATCAGTAATGCCTGCTGTGGGGCGGGGGGAGTAGACGGCCTCCGGTGCTGCTCCTGGGGGTACAATTTACGCAGCTTCCGGAAGGTGAGCTTGGCTCTGTCCACTACAATTTCAAGCACACGTGCCCTTCAACTCTCTTGTCCTACTTTTAGAGTCTGTCTTAGAGAAACTGAGCCCCTGGCCTGGTGCCTGGAGTATGGCAGGCACACACAGAAATCTCCCGAGCAAGTGAATTAACGAATACGTGAATGCAGGAAGCAGGGCAGAAGGACGTATGTGTGGGGACAGAGACTCCAGCCCTGTCCATCACTGAAGAGCCATGAGCACCCCAAGTGTCCATCAGTAGGGGGGTGAAACTATGGTCTGTCTCCAGGGCAGAATAGTCCTTACACATGAGGAAGAGAAGCTAGAGATTCCCTATCATATTATCATCGTTGCATTAAAAGAAGTTGTAAAAGATGTAGGGTAGGAATCCATTTCTGTTAAAAGCGCTAGAAACGGGAACATCTACTGTGTGTGTGTGTGCAGGCAGGATGCTCTAGAAGGATGTTTATCAGAGTGTATGTGGTGAGTAACCTCAGCGAGGGAGGCGGAAGCACGGAAGACAGGACTTTCGTTTCTCACTTTTTTTTTTTTTTTTTTGCGGTGCGCGGGCCTCTCACTGCTGGGGCCCCTCCCGTTGCGGAGCACAGGCTCCGGATGTGCAGGCTCAGCGGCCATGGCTCACGGGCCCAGCCACTCTGCGGCATGTGGGATCTTCTCAGACCGGGGCATGAACCCGTGTCCCCTGCATCGGCAGGCGGACTCTCAACCACTGCGCCACCAGGGAAGCCCCATCGTTTCTCACATTTTGTACTTCTCGATGGCTTGCTTTTTTTTTTTTTTTTTTAAACAAAAACGCAGCTTTTATAACTAAAAACTAAAACGCTATTGGCCCTTTCCCCCTCGTGTTGGGCCCTGGGAGTGTGGCCTGGGCGAAGAAGGGTAAGGTGGGAAGAAAAAGTGGTGTTTGTTGTTTGGGGGAACCCTAGGGGCAGGCGGGGAGGGGACACCTCCAGCTCCTCCCCCAGGGAAGGGGCTTCTGGTGACCTGTCTGGTGGGCAGGGGCCAGCACAGTGGGCGGCCGCCCAGGGCAGGAGTCAGGAAACCAGGGTCCCAGTCTGGTTTGGAAGGGGGCTCTTGGGCCTCATTTCTCGTAAAATTGCAAACATTTTACAAAATTGGAACTTTTTGCAAATTGCAAAAAAACAGTAAGCTCTGTAAAATTGGGGACCAGGTGAGAAAATCCCTAAGCGCCCATCTGGCCCCCAGGAGGGCACTGAAACCAGCACTGGGCAGAAGAACCTTGTGCCCTGGGCAGCCCTCTTGCCCTCGAGCCCCAAGTCGCCATCTGTAAATGTGTTTCTTAGAGTGCCCAACGGTGCCACTTGTGGGAAGTGAAATAATATTTAGGAGAACTCGTTTCAGCTTAAGTATGATTGTAATTTAAAGCCACATATTTATTCTAATGTGTATTAGAAAAAAAAAAATATATATATATACCCAATATATCCGACCTGTTATTTCAAAGGTGTTCCATAGGAAAAGCTAAATTTAGTTGAGTTTTTTTAAAAAGTGATTGATTTCAAGGAAAAACAATTAAGTGAATAATAGCACAGGAGATACGTAAACAGGACCAAAATGAGGAAAGAGATGTGAAGTTTGGGAACTCTGCTCTGAGACCAGGTGCTCTGTTGTCCAGAATTCAAAATGCAGTCAGAGAGCTGGGAGAGACGAGGGCCCATGGGGGCACAAGGGTCCACCCGTGCCTAGGAGAGAGCTCAGGCCCAGGCTTGCCACCCTGCCTGGCACAAAGTAGCTGGGAAAGGTGTGCTCCCAGGGCCCTCAGACTTACACTCTAGGTCATGTTGCTCAGAGCCATGTGTGTGCGTGTATTTCAGGTGAGGGTCTGTTGGAAGCCAGATGGGTAAGAACCCGTATGTGCGTGTCTACGTGTATGTGCGTGCACGTGTGTGTGTGCATGTGTGTGTGTGCGTGCATATGCATGTATGCGTGCGTGTGCTGGGTGAGGGGCCGTTGGAGGCCATGGGTAAGAGCTCGCTCGGGCTGTGGGTCCTGTCTGGTGGCTTCCCTGGGTCAGGCCTCTGATGTCCCCAAGTCTCCTCTATAAAACACCCTCAGTTGCAGCCCTGGGGTAACTGAGGAGAAGCCTGTGTGGATGTATGTACGCAGGGCGCCCAGCACGTCTGATGCGCTCAGGGAACGTGACCACTGTCACCAGTGTTGCAGTGGGGACGACCTGTGCTGGGCATGGCTGTCCCAGCCGCAGCTGCTCCAGGTGAGAAGGTACACAAGCAGAGGCAGCTTTGGGCACCCTAAACTCATCACTGGGACCCCTTTGTGGGGCTCAGACCCTGAAGGAGAAACGGGGCAGGTTGCCCACCACCACTGATCCAGGCCACCTGCCTCTATTGTGTCTGACTCTAGGCCGGGCACCAGGATAGATTCTGGAGGCCTGGCCCCTGCTTCTCGGCCCCTGTGGTCTGTCTGGGAGTGAGGTCGTCAACAAAGGGTGGCATGATTATTAAATCCCCCCCCCGTGCGTGTCCCAGGAAGCAGCGGGACAAAGGTTGAATATGGGGGCGCCAGGCCTCATGTGAAGGGTCCAGGTGAGCTTCCCTGTGGGCTCCAGAGATGAGCCGTAGGTACCACTGGCTAGGACAGGAGGGGGGCGGGGGACGCTGCTCGTGGCCAAAGACGCGTGTGTGTGTGTGTGTTTGCGTGCAAGACCTGCTGGTGGGTCTGGAGCCTGGGGAGGGAGGGAGGGTGTGTGTGTGTGTGTGTGTGTGTGCGTGCGTGTGTGTGTGTGTGTGTTTGCGTGCAAGACCTGCATCTGGCTTTCAGGGCCTTGGGGAGTCATGGCAGGCTTAACAGGGTTGGAGGGAGGAACAGTGCCATCAGATCTCTGTTTTTAAAGATCACTCAGGCTTCAGGGAGGAGAGCATGGCAGGTGGCAAGAGGAGGCTGGGAGAGGTGAGGGGTCGTGGCCAGCGCGAAGGCAGAGCAGAAGGGGGGCAGTCTGGAGGCGAGAGGGAGTCAGGGATGGTACTGGGCGCCCAGAGGGTGCAGGCCCCGCTGGCATCACTGATGACCAGGTCAGCAGCTCTGTCTCCCTTTCACAGCATCGTGACCAGCGTCAATGGCAGGTCCCTGCAAACATCTGTTGAGTGCATGGTGGATGGGGCTGCAGAAGGAATGGGCATTGAGGGACGCTGAGGAGTCTGTCTCAGATGTGCTGCAAGGGGGCCCCAGAAAGCATTCTGAGGTCCAGCTTCAAGCCTGGACTTGCCTGCTGTCCTCTGGGTTCCCACACCTCTGGGATGAGGGTGGGAGTGTGATGGGGCCCACGGAAGCAGGCCAGTTTCCCGGGCGTGGGGACTGCACCGTCCCACTGGGCCCCGTGCTCAGAAGGGCCCCTTGCGTGGTTCCATGCTCTGCTGTCACCACGTGGCAATTCTTGAGTTTTGAACAAGGGGCCTCCTATTTTCACTTCACCCCCTGGTCCCACAAATTCTGTAGCCAGTGTTGCCCTGAAGACCAGCCCAGGCCAGTGAGCAAAGGGGGAGGACACGGGGGAGACCAGGGCCTCCTGCTGGCCTGTAGGAGGCCTGACACGACCTGCCCTGAGGTCTGGAGAGAAGGTGCTGGGGCAGAAATGGGCGTTTGCTCGTGTTCACAAAATGCCCCTCCTCCACCTAAACCTGCTGGTTGGGCCTCCGTGTGCCGGGCACGGAGCTGGGAGCCTTGCCTCCACCTTTCGTGGGCATGTGCACCTGTATTGTCCCTGCTGTGCAAACAGGAAGGCTCAGGGTGTGCAGGACCAGGGTCCAAACTCACCCCTCCACCCAGAAGCTGGAAAACTGAGGGTCTGCCTTGAAGCCCAAGGTCATTCCAGAACAAACAGGAAGTCTTAGAGGCAGGAGCTGTATGGAATCATTCCTTTCAGAGCATGGATAATCTGAAAACATAAACGAGGTCAAAAGGCTTCAGGTCACATCAGGGCTGGCAAATCCATTAGTGTTAGAGGCAAGCCTCACTCCAATGGTGTCCGAAAGTTTCCACGTATTGCTGTTTACTGTGTACCAGGTAGTATATATTGACGCATTTAATCATCTCAAAAACCTGGAAGGTGGGTGCGGTTATCCACAGTGAACCAATGTGGGGCTCAGAGATTTGTGACTAGTAGCCGGGGGGAGACTGGACCCGGGCTGGTCCACGTCCCTCAGGAGCTGTGCCCTTAACCATGCTCCCTCCACCACCTTGACGGGGAGACTGGACCACGGGGCCCAGAGCCAGCCCAGCTGGTTTGTGATGATTTGAAAACAGACGCCCTTGGCCCTGGTTCTGAGCAATACCCCACATGAGACACGGCTGTCTGCCAGCTCATGGGGACTGTCACCCATCTGTGACTGAGCCAGCGCCTGGGCATTTGGGGGCTGGGAGGCGGAAAAGGGAACCTGAAGCTGGGGGTCAGAGGCTGAGAGAGAGAGGCCATTCTGGTGGCAACCCCGCGTCCCACAACAAGCCAGCTCTTAGGAAGTGAAAGAGGGCAAAGGCAAGAGAAAAGGTCTTTTGGCAAGATGGCTTTCTGCCTTAAAAACAAAACAAAACAAAAGCCACTTTTATAAGCAAGTGTAACCACTGTGAGAAGACAGAGTGGGTGCCTTCCACCACAGGAGGCTGGGCACGGGTGGGGCACAGGCTTCTGAGAAATTCGGGACAGGGACCCTGGCCCCCTTCTCTGGTCCATGGCGGCCACCCCCGGGGGCAGCCGAATCTGCCGGCTCACGACTGTGACCTCCTCCTTGGCGTTTGATGAGCTCAGGGCCCCGGGCAGGAGATGGCCTACTAGGCAGGTGTTACCCTAATTAAATAAACAGAAAAATTAGCAAAATCACATTCCTGATCATCCCTCCTGTAGTGGCCCCAAATTTGCTAACTGCTAACATTAAACGATGCATTTCAGTAGGGGAATGCATTTTTTACATTGTGATTAGATATACATAAAATTTACCATCTTAACCATTTTTAAGTTTGGCAGCATTAAGTACATCCACATTGTTGTGTGTCTATTTCCAGAACATTTTCATCTTCCCCAACTGAAACTCCGCACTCATGAAACGCTGACTCCCCCGTTTCCCTCTCCCAGCCCCTGGCAACCGCCATTCTACTTTCTGTTTCTATGAATTTGACTCTTCTAGGGACCTCATATATGTGGAATCATACAGTATTTGTCCTTTTGTGTCTGACTTATTTCACTTGGCATAATGTCTTCAAGGTTCATCCATGTTGTAGCATGTGTCAGAATTTCCTTTTTAAGGATGAATAATATTCCATTGCATGGATAGACCACTCTGTCCATCATCCGTTGACAGACGCTTCAGTTGTTTCCACCTTTTGGCTATTGTGAATAATGCTGCTATGAACAGGAATGCATTCTGTAAAGGAGTGTTTCTGGAGAGCACTGCTGGTGTACACAGGTGTGCGGAATTCTGGGGTCAAAGTGTCCTGATCTTTGGTATGGCGGGTGCCCAGGCCTGACTGCTTAGTTAAATCAACTTGGGAAAAAGACCACCCCCCGCCCCCCAGCTGTCATTACTTTATCTGTCTGGTGGGGTGGATGTGATTGCTGATGAGTTTCTAAGGGGTGGGCTCCCCAGACGCTGCTGTGCCCCCAGCCACGTGTCCTCAGAGCAACTTAGGACAGTCCTCTTCTGTCAGAGAGTTATTATTATAGTAACAATAGTGACAGCAATGGTGCTAGCAGGCACCAATCACTGGCATTTGTCTTGTGCCCTGCCCTGGACTGGCATGTTCCTGCCTGTGTCCTTCCATGACCTCAGGTGGGAAGTGGGTGATGAGTCTGGGGTCCAGGGAGTGCTGGGATTTTGCCCAGGGTCTCACACCAGTGAGAGGGTGGCTGAGACTTTCAGCAAGGTCACTAGGTTTCCTGAGTCCGAGCTCTGGACAGCCCGGCTGCCAGGAGGCTGAGCCCCCTGCAAGCAAGTCGGGCTGACCAAGTGCTGCTGGTTCTCAGCCCGGCCCGAAGCTGCAAGTGCAGGTTCCCCGGCAGCTGCAGCAAGTCCAGGAGGCATTGATTGTAAAGCTGGCCCCGAGGCTGGGACTGAGAGCAGAGTTTTGAGACTGGCTGGTTAGGTTTTCTTGGTTCTACTGCTCCGCAGACAGGGGCCAGCCAGGTGGGAGCCATTCTGGCTGAGCTGTGCTTCCTATTCTAGGCAGGCATGAGCAGAAACGAGGCGGGGGCAGGGTGGGTGGTGGGGAGAAGAGGGCACCGCCCACGGTGTTGGTCTTGCTGGGCGGAGGGCCAGGGAGCTCAGGCCCACGTGTGGTGGAGATGTGGAGGGGAAGGGCCAGAGCCTTGGCGAGGGCCCTGAGCGCTGGTTCCCATGCCCCTGGCCCCGGTGCTGGACACCAACGCTCGGGGGCAGGCGGGCGTTTGAGGCGGTCACACGCTGGTCAATGAGGGGCTGAAATCACTCCCAGATGTGCCGACCCCACGGCCCCTGGGGGCCCTTAAAGCAACAGAAAGAAACTCCCTGCCACCTGCCCCCCTACCCAGGCCGCCCTGACGCGCTGTGTGGCCAGGAGAGTAGCCCCACCCCAGCCTCTCGGGGCCAGTGGCCTCCGCCCTAACCAAGGTCACGGGGTTGCATGTGGCCGTCCCACCAGCCGCTGGGACATGGGACGGGGGGGCACAGCGCAGGTTAGGGCCCCCCATTACTGTGTGCCGCCCCCAGGCCCCTCCCTTGAGGGCAGGGGCAGTTAGGGCTTCCCGAAGCCCAGCCAGAATCCAGCCCTGTCTACAGGGGTTTCTGGGGGAGACCAATTTGAGATGATGCAAGAGAACAGGATGTGGCTTTTGAGGGGGGCCATGTCTAGGGGAGCCCCAGTTCCCTGACATGATGTTGGGTGTCTGTTTACTGTCTGGCCCCCTGGGGAGGTAAGCCCCAGGGACAAGGGGATGCAGACGAGCCTGTGCATGGCTGGCTGAGTAAACTGGCCTTCCCATCCTCAGGTCTAGCTGGGAGCTCCCAGACCTCCAGGAGGGCAAGATTGAGGCCATCAGCGACTCGGACGGGGTGAACTACCCCTGGTACGGGAACACCACGGAGACCTGCACCATCGTGGGCCCCACCAAGAGAGACTCCAAGTTCATCATCAGCATGAATGACAACTTTTACCCCAGCGTCACGTGGGCCGTGCCCGTCAGCGAGAGCAATGTGGCCAAGCTGACCAACGTCTACCGGGACCAGAGCTTCATCACGTGGCTGGTAGCCACCAACACCTCGACCAACGACATGATCATTCTGCAGACGCTGCACTGGCGCATGCAGCTCAGCATCGAGGTGAACCCCAACCGGCCCCTGGGCCAGCGTGCCCGGCTGCGGGAGCCCATCGCCCAGGACCAGCCCAAAATCCTGAGCAAGAATGAGCCCATCCCGCCCAGCGCCCTGGTCAAGCCCAATGCCAACGACGCTCAGGTCCTCATGTGGCGGCCCAAGTACGGGCCGGCGCTGGTGGTGATCCCGCCCAAGCACCGGTAACAGCCAGGGCACCCGCGAGGTGACCCCAAATAATAACACCACGCAAACACCCCGCACGGACTCTGCAGTCCTTCAGCAAAATACAACCTTTCTACCTTCTCCAGCGGGCGGATCTCACTGTGCGAACGCGCGGCGATGGCCCCCCGCCCTCCTGGGACCTGCTTCCCTGGCGGAGGGGGGAGACCCAGGCGGGACCGACCACTCCACGTGCGCCCTCAGTGTCACCTTGGGTCTCCTTTCCTCTCCTCGCAATTTCCGTCATTCACTTGCAACAGACTCCCTGAAACAACTGCTTTTTCTGTTCCTTTTTTTTTTAACGCCTCTTTAAGAGGTTCAGGGGTGGGACGAGGAGGAGCTGGCGAGGAGCCTGGTCGCACCGCACCGGGGCTGATCCCACGGGGGCTGATCCCACCGGGGCTGATGCCACCGGGGCTGATCCGCGGCGGCCCCGCCCCGCCCGGGCAGCTCCCCTCATCCTCTGTCACGCGGCCTTATGTAGACTTGCTTTGCCAAACTTTTGCCTTAAGCCGATTTTAAAGGAAAAAACCGGAAACAAAGAGAGCAGTTTGTCTTTTCTGCTGGACTTTGCATCTTCCGCCAGAGGTGAGGGAGGAGGGGGATGGGCTACAGATTTAGATCTAAAACCGGCTGCTCATTCTTCCGTTTTAGCTGAGCCGAAACCACAGGCAGATTCTGCCCCCAAAGTCCCTTCTCTCCACCCCAGGTAGAACCCTTACCCTACTCCGTGCCTGCAGTGACAAGCTGTGAGCTCGGGCTCAGGGTAGATCTGCGGGGGGCTTCTCTCTCCTCTGCAGCCGGAACTTGCCTTGGGTGGGCCTAGGAGCAGAGAGGGAGGGTCCCGTGAGTTATAGGTTGAGCCCAGGGAATTCCCACCGTCTCGGTCCTCAGCGCCCATCGCCAGCTGGCTCTGTCGGCACATCTCAGTGGGCAGCTTTTCTGTTTCCCTCCACACTGTCCCAAACGCCTGGAGGGCCAGCCACCTTACCCAGCTGTAGTTAGTTCAAAGGTGAGAAGGCCTGCCCTTGCCACCCAGCACCTTCTCGGGGACGCCCCTCCCGGGCTCTCCGGGGGGTGCCTGCAGATGGGCTCCAAGCACCGCGGTGCTGCAGGTGAGGGCACCCACAGATGGGCATGCCTGGACCTGGTAAGGCTGGGGAGGCGGGAGGCAAGGGGCAGACCCCCTGCTGTCGGCCCTCACAGAAGCGAGCCAGCACCCACGGCCAGGGTGATGAAGTGAGCCTGGGGTTGAGGCTGGTCCTTGAGGTCACCCTCCTTCGGGTCCTGGGCCCTCTGGAGCCCCAGGACCTGGTCCTGAGTGTTGCCAAGCTTTTTTAGCAATGCCTGCCTTGAAGGCTGCTTGCAGGAGCTGAGGGGACACCCTGCTGAGGGAGGCCCCCTTCCTCCAAGCTTGACAAACCCACAGCTACATCGCCTGGGTTCCTCATTCGGACCGATAATGATCGAGCCCAGAAAACTGTCAGATGAGAGAAATAATCCATCTCTGCTGCAGATGAGCCGTATGTAGGAGCCCCAGGGACAGCGTGGGCAGGCGTGGTTCACAGAGTCCTTGCTCTGCTCCTTTACCCACGGGCTACTGTATTTATTCGAGGGGTGCTTAACGTCCAGCCATCGCCCGAGCGCCCCGCTCCTGACGGGACGCGTGCGGCTCTCCTGGCACCTCTGGACGGGAAACAGCTTTGTGCGGCCGGCTGCCGGCCTGGTGCTTCGGGAACCCGTCAGGACTGGGACCTTCCCCCTGGAAAATGCCAGTTCCCCCTGGTGTGTTCGGAGGGAGGCCTGCCACCCAGAGAGGCCACAGCCTCAAGTGAGGGGCATGATGGGTCCCAGCTCCCCCTCTGGGCACAGGCTGCGGAGGGGTCAGGGTGGCAGTGGCCGGCTGCCGTGGACGGGACCTGGCCTCCTGACGGCACGGCCCTTCTCTGCACTCAGGTCTTTCTTGCACTACAAAGGAGAAAGGGCCCTGGGTGAGGGGGCAGGGACCAGAGTGCTGGTTCTGGGCTGGGTCATCGCTAAGGAGTTCTTACTATGGTAGGGGTGGGAGTAGGAACCAACAGTAAGTGGTGGTCCTGAGCTGTCTGGGGGCAGAGTCCCCCAAGCCCGCGCTTCCTGCGTGTGAGCAGGCCCTGGGCAGGGGCCCACGGCTGGGCCCATTGGGAGGAGCCCTGCTGCTCCGCCCCGCCCCTCACTGCCCGGCCCCTTGCTCTCTGCCCCTCCTAGCCTTTCGGTAGACAGGGCTGGGAGGGCCCTGGGGAAGATCCAGGTCCCGCTAAGGAAGCTCGGCTTAGCTTGGGTCTGGTCCCTCGGCTTCTCATGTCAGGAACGCAGAGCGCAGCCTTCTCACCTGGGTCCCCGATCCCTCTGGTGTCCCCCTCCCCGGCGTGGACACACTCCTCCAGCAATAAGGACCGTCTGTGGTCGTGGAGAGTACTGTGAAAACAGACCAATGCACTTACTAGGAGGCACAAGACTCTTGAAGAAAATGTAAATTGAACCTTTTTAAAACAACAACAAATATTCACAAAGAGAAATAAAATGTAATTTTCAAGTAGGCCTGGCTAGGAGCTGGAAGCTTCTGAAGTGGCGGTTCATTTGGGGGTTGACGGCCCTGGATCTCTGGCCTGGGGAGTGAATGTATCGCCGGGGGTGGGTATATGGCTGGAGCCTGGGGGTTCTGGTGCTAAGGGCCTTGGAGGAACCCAAGAGGAGGTGGGCCACTTCACAGATGGCATCCTCTGCTCTCCACAGCTCTGGACCTCAGTCCCCACCAAAGTGCCCCCTGGTTGGGGCCCTGTGTGGAGGAGGGGCAGGAGACTTGGATGTGCAGCTAGGACTGGGGGGCAGCTTGGCTTTTTGGTAAACAGTAGAAACCTGTGTGACAAGAGGGGTTAGTGTTTAGACTGGGTCCTTACCCACAGACTTGCAAACCCGTCTTCACATGGAGACGCGGCTGCTAAGTCAAGGTCAACCTAGGCCGTGGCCCTGCACCTGCCCTCGCCTGTAGCTGCTGAAAGGGGTCGTGTGGCCAGAGCACTGACAGTAAATATCTTCTCCTCCTACTGGAACCTCCTTATGGAAGGATGAGAGGTGGGGCAGCCCAGAGGTCTGGAGTGGGTGTGGGCTCTGAAGGTGGACCATGGATTCAAGGTCATTGTTGTGAGTCTGGGCAAGACACTGAGCCCCTCTGACCCCGTTTACCTTGTATGGAAGATGGGGGTTCTCTGAGTAGCCACCTCCTACCTGACACAGTGAGAACACCCTATTCTACTCGTTTTCTGGGTGTTAACTCACCAAATCCTCACAACACCCCAGATGTTATCCCGATCCCCATTTCACAGATGAGGAAACTGAGGGAGAGCCGAAGTCGAGAAGCTGCCCAAGGCCACGCACCTGGGAAGATGCAGAGTCAGGATTTGAACCCCGGCCCCAGGGCCCAAACCTTCCCGTGTGCTCTCAACCTCAGCGAGTCATTGTGGAGCAGCACACGTTCTGGGCTCAATAATTAACGGCACCTATTAATAAGAAGAACCCCCCGCCTGCGGCTCACTCCATCCTGGGTTCCCCAGGCAGGAAGTGCCTTCCTCCCCCGCCACAGGAAGTCTGTGCTGTCAGTTCTCCGTGGCCCACGGTGAGCCCGCTCGGTCCCTGCCTGTGAGGGGCTGCCTGGTCAGTTGCAGGCCACGGGCTCGTCGGCTGGGTGGGCGGTAGCCTCTCAACATCGCCACGGAGCACAAGGGGCCCCGTTCACTCTGGGCGTCGGGGAGTTGGTTTCTTCCCTGGGCTTCCCACACTGCAGCAACCCAACGGCATTCTGCATCCTGTCTCCTGGGTGTCTCCTCTGAGACACCAAAGCAGGAAATTGCATAATAGGCTCCACTGGCCGCCCTCCACCCAGATGGCTTATGGGTGGTGCAGCTCACTGTCGTGGTTTGGCTTTCGACTGTGGATTCAGCTCCTGCGCTCTGCCTGTGAGACCATGGTGTGTGCGTGTGTGTGTGCGTGCGTGTGAACAGAGAACGGGGTGCAGCCCCGGCCAATGGCAGGAGGGAGCTGAGCCGGATCCCATCAGGGTTCAGAGTTACTCAGGCAATCGAACCTTCACACTGACATGGCAGGACGCTCAGACGGCTGCCTGTGTTTGGGGGTAACATTTGGGAGGGGAATGCGCAGGGGGAGTGGTTACGAGTAAAATGGATTCCAAGTGGCATTTCGTCACACAGTGGAAGCCTCCAGCCTCTCAAGCTGATAGCAGGTTAAATTTAGAAGTCTCAGACTGGGGTGAGACACAGACATCAGGCTCCAGCCAGCTGTTGCAGCGTTCTCCCCACCCCCGCCAGGAGCCAAGGCCTGGGGAGCCGGCTGTCCAGGCTGGGCCAGGCCGACCTGCCCCAAGACGCCCGGAGAAACAGGCTCACTGCAACCTCACACCCAGCCTGCCTTCTACCAGTAAAGTCACTTCTGGGTAGAGCCCAACCTCTGCTCTGGACAAAGAGTCCCTGTAGGTTCGGCCCTGAGGCCTAGAGGAAAACCCCATTTGGGTCCGAGAGGGAGACAGCTTGCTGGCAACTGCAGAAAGGCAAAGGCGGGTGGCGCTCTCAGGTCCCTGGACATTTCTAATGGCCCAGGCACTCTCTCGCACCTGCGGCTTGAGCTGTCTCTTGGTCCTCATCTATCCTGCCTGAATGGCCCCAAAGAGACCGTTTCCCACCTGGTTGGGGTCCGGGCCCTCAATTAAGGCAAACGTTGTGGGGAGCGACAGACCCCAGTGCCCACACACCATCCACTAAGGACACATCCGAATCATCGACACGACGAAATCCCCCAAGACAAAGCACGTGCAAAGGGCGAGCGCTTGCCTCTTCCACGGCCCCTTTCTGTCCCCAAACCTCATCGAATGGTACCCCGTTTACAGATGAGGAAACTGACCCTCCCAGAGGGCCGAGGGTCCTGCTAAAGATGCCTCAGCTGGGAAGTCACAGAGCTGGGCTGCTTTCCAATAGCTGTCTTTTGACGCGGCTCTGTCACTGCTCTTTAGGCTACACCATCCCCAGCTCTTCCACACCCCGATTCTACCACACTGCCCTTAACCATTCCTTCATTAACTGGCACAGAAGGTCCCTGAGCACGAGGCTTCACAGGAGTCGTCAGCAGCCCCGCTGGCACTGGAAGAAGGAAATTACTGAATGCAAAAAACATATCTGAGTGATGAGCTCCACCTCTGCGCCCGTGTCTAGAGAGGCACACGCACACAGTTGACACCGGTCCTGGCAGAAGCCGGCCCAGCTCCGACCCGGCGGGCCTTCCCCACTTGTCCCTGCAGACTGGAACGCAGAGACGGGATTAGTTCCTCCAGCGGCTCGAGCCCGACTTCGGTTTCGGGGCCGCTGCTACCAGGCTCCTATGTTATGGCCCCTTTTAAAATCAGACACGTGAAGGGGGGCGCGGCTCGGTGTTTACAGCAAGCGGGACGCAGTTCGAAGCCCTGCGCTATTCCTGGCTGCCACTTGTCTTGCTGAGTGAGGTCGGGCTGGTCGCCAGACCTCCCATGCCTGTTTCCCAATCTGCAAGCTGGGACACGCACCCCGAGCCTTCCCTCCCCTGTCGGGACCCAGCCAAGCGTAGGGGTGTGGTACTCGGTATTGAATGTGCAGGAGGGGCTGCCTGAAAACAGTCACGCTGGACCCTGGTTTATACTAGAGACCAGAGACGTCTCTCCTTCAATGTGGCTAAAAGTCACGGCAACATCCCGATGACAGGACTTGGTTATTCAGGACCCTGGGCATCCTCAACACACACACACCGAATGCCAGCCCGTCAGCCAGACAGGTGTGTTAAAAAAACTTTTTTCACGGCTTTAGTGAGATATGATTCACATACCACATGATTCACCCATTTAAAGTGTATAATTCTACGGTTTTTAGTATCTTTACAGAGTTGTGTAGCCATCACCAATCTGGGGGTATTTTCATCTCAAAAAGAAACCCTGTACCTGTTAGCTGTCACCCGCGGCCCCTCTCCCCAACAACCCAGACCTAAGCAGCCACTCATCTACTTTCTGTCTCTACAGATGTCCCTCTTCTGGAGGTTTCATGCAGATGGAATCACGTGACGGGTGGGCTTCTGTGCCTGGCTTCCGCACCAAGCACGTTTTCAGGTTCACCGTGCTACGGCACGCAACAGCACCTCCTTTTTGACAAACGCACTTCTGATCATCTCCCGTGAACGAGGTACTTTGCTGGGTGCCTGAGAAGCAGCAGCCTGGAGCACACAGTCCCGAGGAGAAGACAAATGAAATGTTACAAAGGACTAGCGCGATGCTGACAGTCAGCAGGGGCTGTGAAGGGAGGTGGGGAAGGCTTCCCCGGGGAAGAGGCCTTCTCGAGGAGGCTTGGAGAATGGACCGGAGAGTCTGGGCCTTGTGAGCGTGGGGAGAAGAAGCAGGGCTGCCTGGAGAGGCTCTGAGTTAGGAGAGCGCCCTGGGGGTTGCAGACCAACTGGAGACACAGCAGCGGGGGGCAGAGCCAGGCCTGGTGAAGGAGCTCCTGTGATTTTAGGAGCAGCGAGGGAAGGCGGTGCCGGGTTACGCCCGGGGTAAGCGTGCGGCAGCTTGACCATCACTTGGGTAAGGTGCCCATCACTTGTGAATGACTGAGAAACGATTCCGTGAAGGAGAGAACGATGGAGGCCACATGCAGGAGCCCCTGCCTGCCAAGGGGAGCTCTCAGGCCTCCCCAGATGGCAGCTCCTGCTCCCTCGGACACGGCCGGCTGCACAGGCAGGAGAGGGTCACGGCAACCTCAGCGGGGTACGCAGGCCTGCTCCACCCCTCCCTGGCCATGTGACCTTGAGCAAGATATACGGATACGGTTACGGAGAATGGGGATAAACATGGTTGCTTAATGAGGTTCTGGTCCAAGATGGTGGCGTAGGAGGACCCTGAGTTCACCTCCTACCACAGGTACACCAGAATTTCAACTATTTACGGAAAAACTATTCAAGAGAAAGACCAGAATCTAGCAGAAAAGATCTATGACTAAACATATAAAGTGGGGGGACTTCCCTGGTGGTCCAGTGGTTAAGACTCTGCCTTCCAATGCAGGGGTCCCAGTTTCGATCCCTGGTCGGGGAACTAAGATCCCACATGATGCACGGTGCGGTCAAAAATTTTAAAAAGTAAAAAAATTTTTAAAAAAGGATATAAAAGCGGGAATCACAACGAGACGGGCAGAGGAGGCAGAGTCGTAGTATAGGAAAGACACACACCACTGGGTGGGTGACCCACAAACGAGAAAATAATTACAATTGCAGAGGTTCCCCTCAAGGAATGAGGGGTCTGAGCCCCACATCAGGCTCCCAGCTCTGGGGTCCTGCAATGGGAAGATGAGCCCCCAGAACATCTGTCCTTGAAGGCCAGCAGGGCTTACATTCAGGAGGCCCAGAGGACTGTGGGGAATATAGGAACTCCACTCTTAAAGGGTGCACACAAAATCTCACACACTCTGAGACCCAGAGCAGAAGCAGAAATTTGAAAGGAGCCTGGATCAGACCCACCTGCTAACCCTGGAGAACCTCCCAGAGAGGCAGGAGGCAACTGGAGCTCCCCCTGGGGACACAGATGCCAGCAGCAACCACTTCTGGGAGCTCCTTCTACCATGTGGATGGCGAGGGCCATTTTGGAATCGTCCCTCGAAGTTATTAGTGCCAGGACCTGCCCCTGCCCACCAGCCTGTTGGCGCCTGTTCTGGGACACCTCAGGCCAAGCTGCTAGCTGGGCAGGAACACGGCCTCACCCACCAGTGGGCAGGCTGCCTTAAGATCCCCTGAGGCTACAGCTGCTGTCCCTGGACATGGTCCTGTTCACCTGAAGGCCCAGGACTCGGCCCCCCACACCAATGGACGGGCACTAGACCTAGGATTCCTAGGGCCCTGCAGCCAGAGATTCCAGGACCCAGCTCCACACACCAGTGGGCAGGTACCAGTCCCGGAATCCCTTAGGCCCTGGCTCTGCCCATAAGTGAGCCAGATCTAGCTACAGGACCAACTTCACAGACACGTGGGCAAGTATCAGACTCAGGAAACCCTGGGCCCTGGCCTGCCCACTGGTGGGAGGACCCCAGTCCCAGGACCACTACAGCCCTGCAACCTGCCATAGCAGGACCCAGTCTACCTACTGGCAGGCTGGCACCAGCTCTGGGACCCACTGAGCCTTGGCCCTCCCTACCAGCAGGCCACCACCAGCTCTGAGACACCTTGGGCCCCTCAGTCAGTTGCCCTGGGATTTCACCCCACTCACCAGTGGGCCAGCACAAGCTCTGGGACCCCTGGGCCCTGCAGCCAGAGACTCCAGGACCAGACTTTGCCCACCAGTAGTCTGGTACTAGCCCTGAAATCTCCTGGGCCCCAAATCCACCCACTATCAGTGGTCACCAGCCCCAGGACCACTGCAGCCCTGTGGTCTGCCTTGTCAGGACCCAGATAACACATCAGCAGGCTGGCACCAGCCTGGGACCCTCCAGGCCTGGGCCCCACCCACCAGTAGGCCAACACCATCTGTGAGATACCTTGGACTCTTCAGCAAGCCACCCTGGGATCTAGCCCCACTCACCAGTGAGCCAGCACCAGCTTTGGGACACCCCAGAACCTGAATCCAGCTGTGTCATGAATTGCCCCTCCCCGCCTCCACCAGCAGGGTGACAATAGCTCTAGGAACTCTGACCTTACAACCACCCACCTCAGAACCTGGTTCTGCCCACTAGTGAGCCAGCACTAACCCCAGGACTCACTTCAGATCTAAAGACACACACAGACTGAAAGTGATGGGATAGAAAACAGTATCCCATACAAATGGAAATCAAAAGAATGCTGGGGTAGCAATACTTATATCAGACAGAATAGACTTTAAAACAAAGACTGTAACAAGAGACAAAGAAGGACATTACATAATGATCAACGGATCAACCCAAGAAGATATAACAAATTGTAAATATATACGCACCCAAAAAAGGAGCACCAAATACATAAAGTAAATATTAACAGACACAAAGGGAGAAACTGACAGCAACACAATAATAGTAGGGGATGTTAATTCCCCACTTTAACCAACGGACAGATCATCCAGACAGAAAATCAATAAGTAAACACTGGCCGCCTTAAATGACACATTAGACCGGATGGACGTAATAGATACATATAGACCATTCCATCTAAAAGCAGCAGAACACACATTCAAGTGCACATGGAACATTCTGCAGGACAGATCACAAGCTAGGCCACAAAACAAGTCCTGGTAAATTTAAGAAAAGTGAAATCATATCAAGCATCTTTTCCGACCATAATGCTAGAAGACTAGAAATCAAGTATAAGAAAAAAACTGCCCCCCAAAACCCCCCAAAACAAAGACATGTGGAGGCTAAATAACATGCTACTAAACAACCAATGGGTGACTGAAGAAATGAAAGGAGAAACAAAAACACCTGGAGACAAATGAAAATGAAAACACAATGTTCCAAAATCTATGGGATGCAGCAAAAGCAGTTCTAAGAGGGAAGTTTATAGTGATACAAGCCTACCTCAGGAAACAAGAAAAATCTCAAATAAACAACCAAACTTTAACCTGAAGGAACTAGGATAACAAACAAATAAAACCCATAGTTAGTAGAAGGAAAGAAATCATAAAGATTGGAGCAGAAATAAATGAAATAGAGACAAAAAAAAAAATAGAAAAATCAATGAAACTTAAGAGCTGGTTCTTTGAAAAGATAAACAAAATTGATAAACCTTTAGCCAGACTGATCAAGAATAAAAGAGAGGGCCCAAATCAATAAAATCAGAAATGAAAAAGGAGAAGCTACAGCTGACACCATGGGAATACAAAGGATCATAAGAGACTACTATGAACACCTATATGCCAATAAAATGGAAAATCTAAAGAAATGGACAAATTTCTAGAAATGTACAATCTCTCAAGACTGAACCAGGAAAAATATGAAACGTGAACAGACCAATTATCAGTAACGAAATTAAATCAGCAATTTAAAAAACTCCCAATAAACACAAAGTCCAGGACCAGATGGCTTCACAGGTGAATTCTACCAAACATTTAGAGGAGAGTTAACACTTATTTTCTCAAACTATTGAAAAAACAAATTGCAGAGGAAGGAAATTCTGAAACCATTGACAAAACGAAAAGAAAACCTACTGACTGGGAGAAAATATTTGCAAATGATATGACTGATAAGGGATTAATATCCAACATATATAAACAGCTCATACAACTCATTTTCAAAAAAACAAACCACCTGAATAAAAAATGGGCAGGACAACTGAACAGACATTTTTCCAAAGTGGAAATGCAGATGGCCAACAGGCACAGGAAAGAGGCTGAGCATCACTAATCATCAGAGAAAGGCAAATCAGAACCACAATGAGATATCACTTCACACCTGTCAGAATGGCTATCATCAGAAAAACCACAAATAATAAATGTTGCCAAGGATGTGGAGAAAAGGGATCCTTGTACACTGTTGGTAGGAATGTAAATTGGTGCAGCCATTATGGAAAACAGTACAGAGGTTCCTCAAAAAACTGAAAATAGAACTACCATATGATCCAGCAATTCCACTCCTGAGTATATATCCAAAGAAAACAAAAACACTAATTCAAAAAGATACATGTGTAACCAAGCAGAACCCTATGGGGCCTTCCTGGGACAGACACCTGCCACCCCCAGCCCCCGCCATGTCCTCTGCCTGCCTCTTTTTTTTAAAAATAAATTTATTTATTTTATATATTTATTTTTAAATTTTTGGCTGCGTTGGGTCTTTGTTGCTGCAGGCGGGCTTTCTCTGATTGTGGTGAGTGGGGGCTACTCTTCATTGCAGTGCACGGGCTTCTCACTGAAGTGGCTTCTCTTGTTGAGGAGCACGGGCTCTAGGCATGTGGGCTTCAGTAGTTGTGGCTCGTGGGCTCTAGAACACAGGCAGTAGTTGTAGCGCACAGGCTTAGTTGCTCCACGGCATGTGGGATCTTCCTGGGCCAGGGCTCGAACCCGTGTCCCCTGCATTGGCAGACGGATTCTTAACCACTGCGCCAGCAGGGAAGCCCCTGCCTACCTCTTGTCTATAGACAAACTTTAGCCTCCCAGGCCTTCCCTACATTTCAAATAACACGTTTAATCAGAGAAGTGAGAAAATGCAGAAACAAATGAAACAAATAAGACAAAATAATAAGTTTAGCTGTTAAACAAAGTCAAGGACTTTTAGTTCCTTCTCAGGGGCTACATAGTATTCTGAGCTATATCCTTTGAGCTGTTTTTCAGATACTGAAACCCCAACCAGGTGGAAGAAGTTAACAGTCTAGTGCCCACAAGCACACAGACCCCAGGCTGGCTGGAATCAGAAGGTTGATGATGTTAACTCCTTACTAACTCAACACTAACCAATCCCAAGAATGTCCACGAGCTGATCACACACCCTGCAACCCTCTCCTTCACCCTGTCTTTAAAAAACCTTTCCCTGAAAGCCATTGGTGAGTTCAGATCTTTTGAGCATTAGCTGCCCGGACTCCTTGTTTGGTGTCTGCAATAAATGCTGCAATTTCCTTCACCACAACCCAGTGTCAACAGGTTGGCTTTACTGCACACAGTCAAAGAGACCCAAGTTTGGTTCAGTAACACATGCACTCCAATGTTCATAGCAGCGTTATTTACAGTAGCCAAGATATGGAAGCAACCTAAGTGTCCATCAATAGACGAATGTATAAAGAAGATGTGGTGTTATATATACATACACACACATATATATACACACACACACACACACACAATGGAATACTACTCAGCCATAAAAAAATAAAAAATTTTGCCATTTGCAACAACATGGATGGATCGGAAATGTTTATTCTTATTGAAATAAGTCAGAGAAAGACAAATACCGTACGTTAACACTTATATACGGAATCTAAAAAATAAAACAAATGAGTGAATATAACAAAACAGAAACAGATTAAGAGATATAGAGAACAAACTAGTGGTTACCAGTGGGGAGAGGGAAGAGGGAAGGGGCAGGTCAGGGGTAGGGGATTAAGAGGTACAGGCTACTATGTATAAAATAAATAAGTTACAAGAATATATTGTACAGCACAGGGAATATAGCCAAAATTTCATAGTAACTTTAAATGGAGTAAAATCTATAAAAATTTTGAATCACTATGTTGTATATCTGAAACCAATATAATATTGTAAATCAACTATACCTCAATAAAAAAATCTATCATTCAAAATACACAAACCTAAGTAAGTGTAGAAGAACTGTAAATACTTAAACAGTCAAATTTTTATTAAGCTTGTAGAATTTATGGTTCTGAAATTGTTAAAATTTAAAATTGCATGAAGGAAAAGAAAAAGGTAGCTTACCCCAGGATTGTGGTGGGTGTTCAAAGGTCAATGGATACAAGGCATGTGAAACAGTACCTGACACATAGTAAGTGCTCAGGGCAGTTGAGCTATTAATATGGGTAAGCCCCCGAGCCTCAGTTTCCTCATCTGCAAGATGGGGCTAAGGGGCTCTCTTCATGGGGAAGGACTCAGTGGGATGAGTAAGCACAGCCTTACTGTGCTCACATGTAGCCAGGTGCCCAACTGGCATTAGCTGATACTGACCTTGTAACCCAGACGTTAAAATGGTTTTCTTTTCTGCCCCAATTTCAGCTGAGACATACATGGAAGGTAAAATACAATACAAGCAGTACTGCTCCTCTGTGCTGGATGTGCTGAGGGACCAAGGATCACTTTGGCCAGTATTTGTCCAATCACGCTCAGGGGCGTACATGAGGCAGAATAAAGGCTGTCCTGGAGAGAGCCAGTGGTAGACCATGTGTTCTTTGGGATGCAGCGTGTTTACTTCACTCCAGCACCCCTCCTCGTGGCAGCCTCCCCGAGATGGGCAGCCAGGCCTCCCTGCAGCCATGCCAGCCTGTGTCTTTGGGCTTTGCCCTGTGCCCACCAGGTGCTTAAGGCTCAGTTAATGTTTACCACTGTCCTGAGCTCAGATGCGTGTGGTCGTGGAGTCAGACTGCTGGCTCCACCATCTGCCATCTTGGCTTGTGGGTTACCCTCCCTGAACGTCGTTGGCATCCTTAGCTGAGAATGTGGATGGTATATTGTTTATTATTATTATTGTGATAACATACAATTTACCACCTTAACCACTTTTTAGGTGTACAGTTCTGTGCCATTAACACTGCACAACACCCACATTGCTGTGCAACCATCATTGCCATCTATCTCCAGAACTTTTTCATCTTGCGCAACAGAAACTCTATACTCATTCAACAACTCCCGGGGCTTCCCTGGTGGTGCAGTGGTTAAGAATCTGCCTGCCAATGCAAGGGACACGGGTTCAAGCCCTGGTCCGGGAAGATCCCACATGCTGCGGAGCAACTAAGCCCATGTGCCACAACTACTGAGCCTGTGCTCTAGAGCCCGCAAGCCACAAGTACTGAGCCCGCGTGCCTAGAGCCCGTGCTCCGCAACAAGAAGCTTGTACACTGCGATGAAGAGTAGCCCCTGCTCGCTGCAACTAGAGAAAGGCTGTGTGCAGCAACGAAGACCCAACGCAGCCAAAATAAATAAAATAAATTAAAAAAACAAAACAAAAAAACATAACTTCCCATCCCCCTCTCCCCAGTCCCACTCGCAACCACCACTGTATTTTCTGCCTCTATGAATCTCACTAGTCTAGGGACCCCCTATGCGTGGAATCATACACTTTTTTCTTTTTGTGTCTGTTTTATTACACTTAGCATCCTGTCCTCAAGGCTCATTCATATTGTAGCAGGTGTCAGCATTTCTTTCCTTTTTAAGGCATTTCTCTCTGACCCATTCTTCCATGGGTCCTGACTACCCAGAGGTTTCCCAGAATTACAGCCCCGTCCCTGCTGCTCACGGCGAGTCATCAACACATGGGTAAATTCTAGAGCTGTGCAAGGACGTCCACGTGTGGTCCACTCTGGAAGATTTCCCTCCAACTGGTTAAAATAATAAGATACAAAGTGCTTAAAGAGAGACATTTTTCTCATCTAGAAAACTCATTTATAAAAGGCTGTTCTCCATGAAATGAAATTATTAGCTCTACGCATGAAGAAGGTAAGAGTATGAGGAAGCATTTTCCGAAATGCCATAGTGGATCTGGACTTCAGGGTGACCTTTGATAAGGTCCTTTATTATATCCTCAGGGGCAGGTGTTTACAGGTATAACCTTGGGCTTCCCTGATTCTTTTAATCTGGATAAAGCCCATCACAAGATGTGGTGGAGACAGGAGGGGGACCCAGAGGCTGTGGGTTAGTGGCAGGGGCATCTGCCCTGATCTTCAGCGATCACTGGGTTTTGGCGGCAGATCTGGCTGTCAGCAATGGAAAATGAGCTCCCTTTGGGACTTCTTCTGGTGCCTCTGATCAGTTAGGAGCGCTGCACGGCGGGGTCTCAGAGAATAAGTATGGCAGCTGGCAAGGTGGACTGAGTGATTAACGCAGCACTTAGGATGTTGTTACCTGCAAGGCGAAGGGATCGCCCTGTAAACAGCCTGACAATTCCTGTAAAGGTAAATGAGGGGCGGCTGACTAGGCTTCTTCAGCTGTCCTCCTAACACATGGCTCCACACTGTGTCGCACAGTAATTCTGCCATGTGGACACATTCCTTCACCCTCTGATGGTGACGGAGGAGGAGAATCCAACTCCTCCCACCCCATGACATGAAGCTGATGCTCCTATAGGAACTACAGATGTGGGAAATGGTGGTAGGGTTGGCAGAATTGATGGGTTTGATGGTCAGGGAACCCAGAAAGGCCTGAATCCTGCCCACAATCCATCTTCCTTCCCTGGGGGGTCTGAGGGAGATGGACACCCTAGGAAGAAGCACCTCTTCTTTGTTAGCTGGACAGGGGTCCTGAAAATCCAGCCTGAGAATCCAGAAAGCTGGGTGTTACAGAAAACCCCTTTGGGTACTAGTTTCATCCCACCCCACACTCTCCATCGCCAAGGCTCAGCAATATGGCACACCACTGTGGCTGCCTGGAGGGCAGGCAGGAGAAACAAGGTAAGGATGGCCACTCTTACCACTTCTGTTCTACCTTGTGCACAGAGCAAGACAGAAAGAAAAATAAAATGCGTAAAGAATCGTTAAGGAAAAAGAAAACTATTCGCAGTGAAACGAAATGTCTCTGTGTGCAGATAATCCAAAGAAATCTACACATACACACACACATTAATAAGCAAATTTATCACAGTTACAGAGCACACAATTAATATAAATCAATTATATTTCTATATACCCTCAACTGTTCAGCACCATTTGCTGAAGACTATCCTTCCTCCACTGAATTGCCTTTTCACCTTTGTCAAAAATCAATTGATCATTGTGTGCATCTATTTCTGAAACTTCTATTCTGTATAATTTATCTATTTGCTTATCTTGACACCAGTATTGCATGGTTTTAAATATCATAACTTTGTAAGTTTAGAAGTCAAATAGCTTAAGTTCTCTTTTTCTTTTTTAATGTTGTTCTGGCTATTATAGGTTCTTTTCATTTCCATAAGAATTTTAAAATCAGCTACACACACACACACACAAAAGCCTATTGGAATTTTCATGGGATTGCACTGAATCTATAGATCAATTTGGAGAGAACTGACATCTTAACAATATCGAGTCTTCTTATTCATAAGTATATATTTCTCCTTTTATTTGGGTGTTCTTTAAATTCAGTCAGCATTATTTTATAGTTTTCAGTGTACAGGTCTTGTACATCTTGTCAGATTTATACTTAAGTAATAGGTATTTGATGTTACTGTAAATGGTATTTGCTTTTTAAATTTCAATTTTTGATTATTCATTGCTAGTATGTGGAAATACAATTGGTTTTTTTTATATTGACCTTATATCCTGCAACCTTGCTAAAATCACTTACTGGTTTTAGTAGTTTTATAGATTTTATAGAATTTTCTATATAGATGATCATGTTATTTGCAAACAAAGCTTAACTTCTTCCTTTCTAATCTGGATCCCTATATTTCTTTTTCTTGCCTTAGTGCATTGGCTAGAACTTCCTGTACAATGTAGGACAGAAGAGGTAATGGATATTCTTGCCTTGTTCCAAATCTGATGTGAAAGCATTCTTTCCATTAAGTATGATATTAAAAGTAGGTTTTTCCTAGATGCCCTTTATCAGGTCAAGGAAATTCCTTTTTATTTCTATTTCACTGAGAATTTTTGTCAGAGATGGACAGTGGATTTTATCAAATGCTTTTTCTGTATCTATTGAGATGATCATATGGTTTTTATTTTTGACTCTGTTAATTGTATTGATTGGTTTTCAAATGTTTAACCATTAATTGCTAGAACAAACCCCACTTGGTCATTATGCATTATCTTTTTTAATATATTATATAAAATATATATTTTATATATTTTTAATATTATTTAGGATTTGATGCCTAAACTTTGTTAAAAATTTTTACATCTATCTAAATGAGTGATATTTGTCATTTTCATTTATATTATATGTCTTTGTTGGGTTTTGGTATAAAAGTAATGCTAGCCTCACGGAACGAATTGGGATGCATTCCATTCTTTTCAATTTTTTTTGGAAGAGTTTGTATATAACTGGCATTATTTCTTCTTTAACTATTTGCTGGAACTCACCAGGAAAGCCATTTGGACCTGGAATTTTCTTTATGGAAAAATTCTGGATAATAAATTCAATCTCTTTAGTAGCTGTAAGGCTATTCAGATTATCTATTTCTTCTTGAGTGAGCTTTGATAATTTGTGTTTTTCAAGGACTATTTCATCTAAGTTGAATTTATTGACATAGGATATTTGTAATATTACCTGTCTTCTTAATATCTGAAGAATCTGTAGTGACATCACCTTTCTCATTCTTGACATTGGTAATTTGTTTTTTGTTATTTATTTTTTTCTTGATCAGTCTGGCTAGAGGCTTATCAACTTAATTGATTTTTCTCAAAGAACCAGTTTTTGGTTTCATTGATTTTTCTCCTTTTTGTCCTGTTTTGTTTTCTATTTTATTCATTTTTGCTCTGATCCTTATTTCCTGTCTTCTGCCTATCTTGGGTCTCATTTACTTTTCTTTTTCTAGTTTCCTAGTTTTCTTCATTTTTAAACATAGGCATTTAGTATTATAAATTTCCCTCTAAGTACTTCCTTAGCACCACAAATTGTGATTGGTTGTGTTTTCATTTTTCATTCAGTTATAAACATTTTCTAATTTCCTTTTAAATTTCTTCTTTGAATAATGGGTTATTTTAAAATGTGTTATTTAGCTTCCAAATATTTAGGGATTTTCCAGATATCTTCCTGTTATTGATTTCTAATTTAATTTCATACACTAGAGAACATATTTTCTATGATTTGATTCCTTTTGAATTGACGGAGACTTGTTTTATGACTTGGAATATGGTCTATCTTGGTACATTTGAGAAGAACATATATGCTACTGATGTTGGGTGGAGTGTTCTATAAATGTCAATTAGGTCCCAGTTGGTTGATAGTGTTGTTCAAGTCTTCTGAAGACTTACTGATTTCCTGTTTACTTCTATCAATTACTGAGTGTTGTTGAACCCTTTGACTAGAATCGTGGATTTATCTATTTCTCCTTGCAGTTCTAATGGTTTTGCTTTATGTATCCTAAAGCTGTGATTAGGTACAGAAACATTCAGGACTCATGTCCTCTTCATGAATTGACATGTTATGAAATGACCGTGTTTATCCCTGATAATATTCTTTGCTCTGAAATCTTCTTTAACTGATATAAATACAGCTACTCCAGCTTTTTAGAAAAATCTATGTTGGCATGATATCTTCGTCCCTCTTTTTCTTTTTAACCTACTTGTGTCTTATACTTAAAGTTGGTTTCTTCCAACAAGCACCTACTGTATAGCACAGGGAACTCTGTTCAATATTATGTAACAACCTAAATGGGAAAAGTATTTGAAAAAGAATAGATACATGTGTATGTATAACTGAATCACCTTGCTGTACACCTGAAACACAACATTGTTAATTACCTATACTTCAATATAAAATAAAAAGTTAAAAAAAAAGTTGGTTTCTTACAGGCAGCAAGCATGTAGTAGTTGGATCTTGCTTTTTTATCCAATCTGACAATCTTGAGATTTTAACTGGGGAATTAGACCATTTACATTGAATGTGATTATTGATATGGCTGGGTTTACATCAACTATCTTGCTGTTTGTTTTCCTTTTGTTACTTTCCTTCTTTTTTTGCCTTCTTTTGGATTAGTTTTAATGATTCCATTTTATCCCCTTTGTTGGTTTATGAGCTATAACTCTTTGTTGTGCTATTTTGGTGGTTGCTTTAGGATTTACCAATACATCTTTAACCTACCATAATCTGTCTTTAACTAACATAGTGCTTCAGGGGTAGTTGATGAACCCTACAACAGTGTATTTTCATTTCTTCTCTCTCAGCCTTTCTGTTATTGTTGTCATAAATTTTTTCCTACATGTTATAAAACCCTTAATACGTTATTATTTTCGCTTTAAATAGTTATCTTTTAGAGACTTGAAAAATACCCCCCCTCCCAATTTTTATATTTACTCATGTAGTTACCATTTCTGATGTCTTTCGTATTTTCCCCCCATCTCTCCTCCCTTTTCAGGGACTCTCATTACGCACATCTCAGGCTGCCTGAAGTTGTTCTTCAGTTTACTGATGCTCTATTCCAATTTTTTCTCAGGCTTCTCTGTGTGGTTCATTTTGGGTCGTTCCTATTGCTATGTCTTCAAGTTCACTAATCTTCCTCTGAAGTGTATAATATTGTGTTAATCCCATACAGGATATTCTCATTTCAGACATTACAGTTCTCATCTCTAGTTTGATTTGGGTCTCTTCCATGCCTCTATTTAACATGTTCAGTCTTTTTTTTTTTTTTTTTTTAGCTTCTTAAACATATACAGTTTTAATAATGATTGAAAAATTCTCGGCCACTAATTTTATCATCTGGGTCACTTCTGGATTAGTTTCAATTGATTTTTCTCATTACAGATACTTCTCCTTTTGCACACTTGGTAATTTTTGATTGGATGCTGGAAATTATGACGTTTATTTTGTTGGGTACTGGGTACTTTTGTATTCCTGTAAGTTTCTTGAGCTTAGTTCTGGGATCTTACTTGGAAACGATCTTATTCATTTGGGCTTTGCTTCTAAGCTTTGCTAGATAAGAGTGGCATCTTGTTATGACTGATTTTCCCCTACTACTGAAGTAAAACCCTTCTGAGTACTCTATCTAGTGCTAAGTGAATAATGTTTTTTCCACTTTGGTTGATAGGAACCAAAAGTTCCTATGCCCTAAGTTTATGCCCTAAAGTTCTTAGGATTTTGCCTCTAATCCTTTCATGTTGCTTTTTCTCCAGACATGGGACTTCCTCACATGCATGTGCTGATCAGTACTTAGTACTTGGGACAGTCCCTCTGCAGAGTCCAGAGCTCTCTCTGTGCAGCCCTGTCCTCTCTGATACTTTGCCGTATGAACTCAGAAAGACCACTGGGCTCTACCTGGATGCTTCTTCCCAATGCTGTGACTTGGAAATGTTCCCTAGGCAGGAAACTAGGGCAATTGTAGGGCTCACCTCATTTGTTTCTTGAATCCCAGGGGTCACTGTTGTTTGCTGTTTGATGTCAAACTGTTTTGAAAACTGACTGGTATTTTAGTTGTTTCAGAAAGAAGGTAAATCTGTACCTACTAACTCATTTTGCTGGAAACAAAGTTACCTTACTTGGAAATAAAAGAATCTGTAGGCCAGGGTCACGCATTTCCACAATTTCTGGAGGAAAAGAACTCTGAAATAACCAAGAATTAGAGGGACTGATTTTTTTTTTTTAAAGGTTATTACTGCAGCAATTTTACAAGAACACAATGATCTACCAAAAGGGAAAACCACAGTAACCCTAAAATTTATGAATTCAGCCATAAGCAGCAACTGAAAACCATGACCAATTCAAGGCAATGCTGCTCGCTGAAAACATCTGGCCCGCCCCCAAACTGCAAGAATTCCCATCCTCTTGACAGGCGCTCATGCAGTGGAGAGTTGCACGACAGCTAGACATCTCAACAGGGACCTAGAGTTCTCTGTAGACTTTCCCCATGCTTTCAACCTGTGAATACCTAATACGGGTAACCTTTTCTAACTCAGTAAGTCATTTTCCTTGCATGTGAAGGAAACCTAAGGAGTTCTGTGTTGAAGAACAGACTTCCATTTTAGATCCATAGACCCTTCTAAAGGATGTTGCCTAGAGGTTTGGGCACTTGGTCCATAGCTCTGGTGTCAGTAGCCAAGATAGAGATTGAAGGAGCTTTACTGTAAGGATGAGCAGTGTAAATTTTGTCTTCCTCTCTAGCCCTCTGGCCTCTCTTACCTCTCCAATCTGATATTAGTGCTAGGAAATAAACAGGAGTCACTATTTGATAGTATTAATAAACTTACAAATGGCAATGGATCACCATAACATAGGTCCCCATGGTCCTGTTTCCTGTTACTAGGCAGCTAAGTCAAGTATACTTTGACTATTCTATTTGTTCTTGATAGAAGTTTAGCTTTAAGATAAAATAAACATCTTTGATTAAGAATCCAACTGGAAATTAAATTGACTTTCGGACAGAATAACTCTATCTACTCAGGCAAGTTGCTCTGATGCCCTGATCAGCATTAAATGATGAGCAGAGCTGGGGCCCCTTCTCATTCCAGATACCCCAATCCAATCACTGTGACACAAAATACTCCTTTATAGGTAAGATGAGCCACTGGAAATAAAAATGAGTTTGAGAGAAGCCCAAGGTACATTCTGATTTTATATCCAAGAGGCAGTGGATGGACACCATCATGAAAAGGCTCATCTGTACAGTAAAAATCAGACTAGAAGCTTCTTCAAAGGCAGGGTTTTAATTTCTGTGTATTTGCAGGTTCCAGTTTCAGGCCCAGAGCATTTTGAGAGACCTCACTTTAACATGGACTACTGGAAAGTGAAATCTCACCTTCATGGGTGCCATTCCATTGGGGAAAATTGTGCAGAGAGGGCATTTAGGGACACCCAAGAGCGATGAGGGACAGCTCTGGATGAACTGCCAAAAGTGGGAGGAGGCAGGGCCCACTGGTTTGTACCTTTGAGCGACAGGCACCTGTGGACAAGCCAAAGTCTCAAATGGACCACGTGTTCCTGCCACCCCTTAGTCCTTCAGAGACCACAGGGACCCACGTTATAGCTAGATTCCCATGATGAGACTTTTTTTAAAAAATAAATTTATTTATTTTTAAATTTTGGCTGTGTTGGGTCTTCGTTGCTGCGCACAGGCTTTCTCTAGTTGCGGCGAGCGGGGGCTACTCTTTGTTGCGGTACGCGGGCTTCTCATTGCAGTGGCTTCTCTTGTTGCGGAGCACAGGCTCTAGGCACACGGGCTTCAGTAGTTGTGGCACACGGGCTCAGTAGTTGTGGCTTGCGGGCTCTAGAGCGCAGGCTCAGTAGTTGTGGCACATGGGCTTAGTTGCTCCACAGCATGTGGGATCTTCCCGGACCAGGGCTCGAACCCATGTCCCCTGCATTGGCAGGCGGATTCTTAACCACTGTGCCATCAGGGAATTCCCGTGACTTTCAATAATTGATTTTTATTGCATGGCTGAAAACATGAAAATAAAATGTTCACCACGAGTTTAACTGTGGATACTTTTCTTATCCAGGGAACATCTACTGCACAAACTGAGCCATCATGTGTATCTTTAAGTTGTAATGCTCTGAGCAAGATTTTACCTCTGGACAGTTGAGCTCATTTGTTTTGGAGTATAAACAGCTAAGAGAGCAAGCGACTTAGATCTTGCAGCAGACTCATTTTAGCTCTTTGATTACTGCCATTATACTGAGTGCCGTAAATGAGAAGTGGGTCAGGAATGGGGAACTTAGCCTTCTGCTCTCACTCTAATAAATGATGATGATAATAATAATAACACCAGCTTTATATATAATGTCTCATTTAATCGTCAACAAACCTAGACAAATATATTATCATTCCCCCCTTTTACAGATGATAAAACTGGGGCTCAGAGAGGTTAAGTGACTTGCCTTAAGTCACACAGCTAGGATGGGATTCGAGCCCAGACACACACATGACCTTAAGCAATAAACTCTACTTGCTGGATTGAGTCACTTTCTTCCCTGTTTTGGGTCTGAATTCCCTTCTGTATTGAGGATAGAATCGAACAGGATCATCTTCGGCCCCCAGATGCCGGCTTCTTTGATTCCCGCTTGGGCCAGCGGGAGCGGAGGTGGAGGGAGGCCGGGAGGAGCGATGAGCTGGACTTGCCGCGACGTGCGGTCCGGGCCTGCCCCGCGCCCCCATCACCACACTGACTCACTCTCTGCAGCTGGCGGGCTAGGGCCGCGAACGACGTGGAGAATCTCTGGCCAGGGCTGTGGAATGGACGGGACTCCACTCATGAGCAGAGAGGGGCGGAACAATGGAGTAACTGCCGCCTCGGTGGGTCTGTGGCCGACCGCCTGTGGGACTCTGGAAAGCCTCAAAGCCAGAGCCCGGAGGAAACGGCGGAGGAAGGAGGGGCCTGGACAGCCAGAGGGCGTGGGGCCAGCTGCTTCATCCGGGGTCTGATCGCCTTCCTCCTCCGGAAGCGGACGCGAGCCCCCATCTGTACATGGTGTGCGCCAACGCCGGCACCACAGACTCAGCCCCGCCCCCGTCCCGCCCCGCTGGGGTTTTGGTTCAGTCGAGCGATCACGCACAAGTTGGAGCAGCAGAACGGCGGCAACCGACTACACAACGGGCAGCGCGTTTACCGTGGTCCACACACAATGTCAGCTCCTTTCCGTGGGGGTAGACACGACAGGCATGTGAGGGGCTCGGCAGTGCCCCTGGCACAACTGGGCAGGTACTGCCTCTAGAATGAACGACCACCTTGGGGGAGGACGGTCACGAGAGCCAGCGGTGGACGGCCAGGGCCCAGCCGAGGGCAGGCGGGTGCGGTGCGGGGCAGGGCAGCAGGCACTGCCCCGGTTCCTTCTGGCTCCACCGCTGCCCGGCTTAGGACTCAGCAAACTGCTTACTCTCTTGGTCTCACTCTCATCTGGAAGATGTTAAGTTAAACATGCAGACAGTAATCATTCAACGAACTATCACTACTATTATCACTGAATACGAGAGAGAGGAACGTGTACTGGAAACACAACCTGCAGGAAGTAAATAAGCTATGCTTTTGTCCAGCGACACTGACGATGAAGCGAGGATGAGTTTCAAGGAAGCTGGCTCCAGCAGAAAGGTTCCACGGTAAAAGTATTTGGGAAATGGCAGACTCTTGCATCTTACTGATTTACAAAGCAAATGTGCGTACTAAAGGCTCAAAAGAGTCCGATAAAAAGACGTGTTACATTTCATTCTGTTCATTCTTTTCCCCAACTTATCTGACCGTGGGACCATTCTTATTTTGGCTGAGTATACAAACGTTCCGTAGGAAACATTCTGAAGACAGAGGAGGTTTGGGGGCTAAAACCATCTCAGTCTAATTGCTTTTTTTTCCTCCTGTGAGTGATGAAGGAACAGACAAATCAGAGAACCGGGGTAGGAGGAGGAAGAAGAGACTGATCCCGGAAGCCCGGGGCCGGGAGGTACACCTGCCCCTGCTTTCCGCCCAGCAGGTGACACCCAGAAGCAGCAGGAGAGCCGGCCGATGCCCGGGAGCACTGGGCAGGCGCTCTGTGAGGAAACCGAGTGGGAACTGAAGAGAAAAGGAAAGGGTGACAGAGCCAAGCTCAGGAGGGTGCAGGACACCTGCCCCTCGCCCTCCAGGACTTTGTCTGAAGCACAACGTGGTGACCAGAGACAGAGGGACTGAGTCGCGTCGGGAGACAGGATGAGGTCAAGGAGGGGACCTCCTCCCACCCGTTGATCGGGGAGACCTCACAGAGGTGGCGTTCAGAAGCTGCCGAACAGGAAGGCGCTGACAGCCCACCTGTGCTTTTGTGTTTCCTTTTTGAGCAGGTGCCCAAAATGCAGCTGAAACTTAAACTCAGTGCCCCTCATCAACAGTTTCAGAAAGATCCCTTACCCTGGACTCACGGCAAAATCAACACAGCCGTGGGAGTGCGGGTCTCTTTCAGACGCTCCACAGGAAGAAGATATTTATAGTTATTGCCATTAACAGGTTTCTCTAAATGTGGACCATGGACCATCTGCGTGGGAATCACCTGTGAAGCTTATCGAAAACACAGCTTGAGGGGACCAACTCAGCTCTGCTGAGGCAGAATCTCAGACTGAAGTGGAGGCCTCCTGCGCCACAGCTTGGTTAAGCAGGCGCCCTCCCGGGCCCATCTGCGGTCACGGTCCCTTCTCACGGGGACATGACCCTCACACTCGCGGCTGCTCTCCGTTTGCCCCTATTTGGGGAAGGCGCAGCCCCACCGTCTCCTCCCCGGGCAGGCTGGAGCCACCGTGCATTCCCTGCCCAGCATCCTGGGAGCTTGGGTTTCAGGGGACGCATGCTGGCTGCACTCTGAGATGACCCCTGTCACCCACCAGCGAAATCGACCCCAAAAAAGGAACTCAGAGGGGCTCCCACACCAGCCATCCATTCCCTGGTGGCCGCCGCGCCCCACAGTGAGTGCCGGGGCGTTATCTGGCCG
This sequence comes from Aethalodelphis obliquidens, assembly GCF_003676395.1. Classification (NCBI taxonomy): domain Eukaryota; kingdom Metazoa; phylum Chordata; class Mammalia; order Artiodactyla; family Delphinidae; genus Aethalodelphis; species Aethalodelphis obliquidens. Next base: position 5,135,241 of record NW_020837951.1, read on the forward strand.
AGCTCAGCTGATACGGCCTTAGGGAGAGATGTCACATGCCACCTCGATGGAGGATTACACAGAGAATTTGAGGTCAAGGGTTTAGGCCAAACCAGCTTCTATTTATAAAAAAGAGCCTCTGGGGGGAAACACAAGCGCAGGAGATGGCTCTGTCTGGGTGCCGGTCAGGAGGAGGACACGCGGAGGCAGGTCAGCTCCTGCCATTTAGTCACGTTGCTCCCTTAAAGCAAGGCCCTCCACCGCGAGCTGTTCCCATCAACGCTCGAATTCCTTTGTCTCAAGATGGCCCTGTGTACGAACTAGGGAGAGCACACGTGGGAGGAATGAGCCCCATGTGGACGTCTGGGGACTGGCTCTGTGGCTGGGGGGGCCTCACATGAGAACAGGTGGAGACGGGCTCTTCAGTTCCACAAAAACCAAAAAGGGTACCCGTTAAATGACTGAAGTCCAAGCTCTTTGAAGGAGGCAGACGCCCTGATTAATGGAACATACGAACAGACTCTCACTCTCCTCTCATAAACTGCACAGAAAACAGGATAAGTCACCCAGGGGCCCAATTCCGGTCTGGGATTCCTGAAACCCAACGTGCCGCACTTAGGAGACTCCTCTTCTGATGAGTGTAAGAAACTACTGCCTTCAGCCGGAGGGCGTCCAGTACCAATTTCAGTCCTACTGAATCAGAACCTGCCAGACTGGGGCTTCTGAGTCTGTACTTTACACAGAGCCCCTAGCAGAGCGAGGACCGGCAGGGCAGGCTGTGGCCCAGGGTACCTCCCCGGGGTCTACCCTCCCAACAAGCCAACAGAACCAGCCAGGTCATACTGGCTGTAATGCGACAAATTCAATCACATGGAAAACTTTTATTAACACCTTTCAAAATACAACTTTCCAATATATAAAAATCTAAATAACTGTCCCTTTCCAACCCTCCCCTGCTGATGACCCAAGCCAAAGCGCTGTCCTATCCTGAGCCTGAAAGATAACAAATTCTTATGCCTACGCTTCGGTGCAAGGCAGTCCTTGTTTGCCAGCAACTGGCTAGGACATCACAGGCCTAAGAACACTGCATTACAAGCACTTTAATGAGACCAAAGTCACGACCTCTAGGCCACCCTAGCCAACACTTGCCTGGTGGCATCGGGCAGTAGCAACATCTTCTCAACTCCCGGGTCTACCCAAGGGTTATGTGCACTGCGGTTCATAGACAGGAGCAAGGAGTGGTCACCAATGTCACCGTCACCTACTGGAGATAAAAGCTGTTTCTCAATCAACTGTCCACCTCGCCGCCAGAGTATAAGAAATTAGCCGTGGGACACACAGAGCCCAAGAGCCAAACTCAGAGGATGAGCAGAGGTGTTCCAAGGGCAGCACGCCTGTCACCAGCACCCCCTGGCAGGTTTTCCACGCCTGCCTCACAGCTACGGGTACTCTGAGGTGTTAATACCTCTTCCGAAACTCAGCTAATGCCTGCATAAGTGAGTTTCCTTCCCTCTACTCAATCACGAAGTTGGCACCTTGAGGGGCCTCATACTCAATAGCAAAAAGGACGTGAAGAAAAGACACCGAGTTATGGCCTCAAAAAGGCGCTGGCCAGCACTCAACCTCTTCCCCCTGGGGAGGGCCCCAGTCCGAGGAGACCAGGGGAGACTGTCTGGGAGAAGCGCCTGCCTATCCGTAACCTATGCTGGATCCTTTTGGCAGCCGTCTTTGAAGACACATGCTGCTGGCTGATGGCAGGCTGTGCAGGTTTCTCAGACCCAGAGGAATGAGGAAACCTCTCGCCTTGGCTGTGACCTGAAAAAGCCCACATACATTCTGTATGGAAACAGGCCGAACAGTTTAATAGCGTGGGTGGGGGGGGGACAACCAACACAAAATATAAAACAAAACAAGCAATCAGGCATCTCTGGAGTTTGGTTTCTGCTGTTTCTTTCGGGGTGTGTATTTCAATGAGAACGTCCAGTTCAAAGGACTGCTCCAGGGTTTCTCAGTGAAGGGGAGCTGAGAACGCAGTTGGTCACAGGAACGGAAAGGAACACCGACACCCACTCAGCTTCTCCAGCCACCAAAGCCCTGGACAGACCTGCAAGGAAGCGCCGGGAGAGGCAGATCAGCTCCTGCTCTGAGGAAGGGCTTCGGGGCTTGTGCCACTCCCTGTGTTCAAAGTTCCGGACCCTGAATTTTTAATGTCATGCAGTTCTACACAGAAGCACAGAGCGAGGATCAAAAAAATAAGACTTGGTAATCGGCTTGGAGCCCAGGAAGCTCCTGAGACACCAACAGCAAAATAAGCAAAAGCATCTCTCGAGTCCTGCCTTCCAGACTTTGCTCATCAGAAGGCACGATCTCCTCTCTCAGGCTCAGCCCTTGAGGAGAGGCCAAGCCGGACACCTCCTGCCACATGCCCGAGATCAGCAAGTCCACAGAACCCAAAGCCTGCTGCCAGACCACCATGCTGCTAGGACAAGCTTTTAAACCAGGAAAAATGGGCACAAAACGTACAAACAGAGCAGAAACTAGTATTTTCACATACCACACACTCTTTCATCGTTCATTAATGACTCAAAATAACTGAAGATAGATACTTACGAGCTAGATGATCCAAAGCTAAATCCTGAAAAAGAGGAAAAGGGTGCAGTTAAAACACACACACACACACACACGGGACTTCCCGTGGTGCAGTGGCTAAGAATCTGCCTGCCAATGCAGGAGACACAGGTTCGAGCCCTGGTCCGGGGAGATCCCACATGCCGCGGAGCAACTAAGCCCGTGTGCCACAACTACTGAGCCTGCGCTCTAGAGCCCTCGAGCCACAACTACTAAGCCCGCATGCTGCAACTACTGAAGCCCACACGCCTAGAGCCTGTGCTCTGCAACAAGAGAAGCCACCGCAGTGAGAAGCCCCTGCACCGCAACAAAGAGTAGCCCCTGCTCGTCGCAACTAGAGAAAGCCCACGCAGCAACAAAGACCCAAAGACCCAACGCAGCCAAAAGAAAAAAACAAACAAAAACCCCCAAAAAAACAGCACCACACACTTGGAAGATAAAGGTGGTCTCTAGGCTGCATTCTTTCCCTCCCTTTGTCTCCCTCCTCCTGCACTGCCTGCAGGTCCGGGCGGGCAGGAAGTGCTGTGGTCTTTTATTTCAGGGTTCTTCCCCCCTCCCTGGCGGGCACTGGCAGAGGGTCTTGGGTAGGCACCCTCTCACTGCTGCACCGTGCCACACAGATCCACTGCGTCGGGAAAATATGTTTTTTCTACTTCTCCCATCCACTTGCTTCCTCTCCTTCTTGAGGCCAGAGCAGCAAGACACGCGGGTTCTAGGCCTGGCTCTGCTGCTCACCGTCTGGCCCTTTGGGCAAACTGGTTCCTTGGAGTTTTTGTGTCATTTGTAAAATAATAACGATGCCTAACTTCTGTGTCTAATAAGTGTGGTGCAAGGATAAAAGCAGAATGCACACACTGTACTATGTGGAGAAGCGGAGTGTCAAACAAACGAAAGACATTTTGTAAAGTCTCTACGTCTTATTTTTATTTTTTTCTATATCTTATTTTTTGAGTCTGATTTTTAAATCAAGGTTATTTTGGGGGGTCCTCAAATCTTGAGAGAAAAACCAGGTCAGCCATTTCTTTACTTGGCAAGAAACAGCACAGCGTTACAAACCTAATTAAAACCTAAAAAGAACATTTTGTCTTTCAAGTACTTTTGGCTTTTAAAATACTACACTGAACAGCCAGGTAAAACCACTCATTCTTGTTTTTTTGGGCCGGGGGTGTCCAGGCATTTACTGAGGAGACGAAAGGAGGGACCACGGTGAGGGAAGAGGTCTGGCTGCCTACCTCCGCTGCCTGACCCGAAGGCGGAGAATCCCGCGCTCTGGGCCCCGAACGCAGAAGACTGTTGGGACAGCGATCCGAACGTCGGGGCGTTCTGACTGGCGAGGGTGCCGAAGGACGTGGTGTTGCTGCTGCTCCCAAACCTGGGTTCCGGCGAGAAATGAGGCTGCGGTTAAGCGTGGCCACGCGGTCGCTCTGCCGCCCGACGGCCTCATCCCCCCTCCCGAGTCTCAGGAAGTGAGACTCGCGTGATTCGAGGTAACTTGCTTGGTTAAAAGTGGCTGCCTCTCAGAACAAACAGGCTAGAGCCCAGAGCCAACCTTCACCTCAGCTTCGGGAAGAAAAATAAAGGGACGCCATATGAAATCCCCCCTTGCCCAGTGTTTGAGTTCTCCTCCACTGTCTGGAAATTCCAGGTCACTGGTCCTACTCTAATCCCTCTCCTGCCTCGGGTCTCTCGTGTACGCCTGTGGGAACTCCTCAGATGTCAGTCGGGGTCAGATACAGTTTCCTGGCCAGGGACCTGAAAAAAGGTGACAGGCTCTTTCGGAGATTTCAAACCAAAGCTGGTACTCAGCTCTGCTGGAAAAAATGGAACCAGCCAGTCAGGATTTATGTGGGAGAGCCCCCAGCCAAGGCAGAATCTGATACTTTTTTTTTTTTACTAGTGAAGAAAATAGCTGGTTTCAAATAAATAAATAAAAACCTCAAGATTCCTAGTCAACCACGAACCTTCCACCAACTTTGCAGCATTATGTGCCGGGCGGTCACTGGCGAGAACAGTCAGAACCTGCCAGGATACTGGCTTAAGTCGATCCCAACTCTCCTTTAAAAGCTTTTCTTAACTTTAAGTCTTGGGGTTTCCTGACTTCCTGGGAGAAACTTAAAAGACGCATTGGTCTCTGCATGAAATCTAAGAAGCAATACATCAACTTGCTCACTTTCCTTGAAATTCGCCAGCACTGCTGCACCAGCATCTTTCATGGAGAGGAAAGGGTATGAATAAGGAGTCCACTTGAGTTTATTTTCAAGATAAAGATGCTTTCACCTGGCCAACCCTCATCCCATGTACCCTGACAGCTCTCCCAAACAAGCCCCTGGCTCCACTCCCCAACCCTCTAGCTTTACACATCCTGAGCCAGTGCTGAGGACAGGGACAGCGAGAGGCCTGTAAGACGTTAATCTCCGACTCCACACCTCCTTTGAAGGAGACACTTTGTAGTCATCACCACATATATTTTACTGGGAATTTGTGGTGTGGTGAAGGCTATTTTCTCCATGGGGTTCTGGTAACCAGAACAAATTTCTGGGGCCCTTAAAAGCAAATCTCTAATATGGCATTTTCAAGTGAGGATATGCACAAGGGAGTGAGAGCCGCCTTGAAGGCTGAGCAGTCGTGGAGACTCTGAAACACGCACGGGGCCCAGGCAGTGCCTAAGGAAGCTGGCCCAGGGGACTGTGCACCGAAGACCCACTCTGGGGGTCTGGAGCGGAGCAGGGGACACAAGGAGTTGTTTGCTCAAGGACAATGGGCCTTCTGCACAACAATCCCAAGAGGAAAGAATGTGATTAGAAACTGTTCATTCAGAGTCTCCTAACAGAAGTCACCACACAAGGGGCAATCCTGGCTGTAAAGCAGCCACGGTGAGACTGTTTCTCTTCCTCTAACCAACCCTGTAGCTCCACCAGGAGAACAGGGATCTGCCAGCCACGACGCCACGTATCAGGGGACAGCAACACGGCGGACGTCCACCACGTACTGGACAGAGTCTGCCTTGGAAGACACGAACCTTCCCCTGGAGACAACAGGAATCCTGGAGCGACTGGTTTGCTGATTTCAAGGGAGGGGCTTTCAGCTCAGTCGAGAGTAGGGGAAACAAGAACTTTCTTTTCAAAGCAGCAGTACTGGGCCCCAGTGCTTCTGCTGACCTGAGCCTGTGGGTTTGCCCAGGCCTCTATGGGGGGCTTACCCGAATCCTCCCGCGCTGGCGGCCGCGGTACCCTCTCCGAACACTTTGCCTCCCGTCGAGCCCAGAGGGCTTGTAAAGGCTGGGGCTGAACCGAATGCTGGCACCCCTCCAAACCCAGGGGATCCCCCAAAAGTAGGAGGGCTGCCAAACACTGGAGCAGCACCGAAGCCACCTGAGCAAAACAGAGGCAAACAAACAGAAACAGGGAGAAAGAAAGGAGACAGGAAGAGAAGACAATGAGCAGTGAGAAACCAAATCAAAAGAGGGAGGAGAAAGGGGAAAGTACGTTAGAAACTCAGATTCAAAACACTACAGCAAAGGGCAACACCCTTTCTACCAGCAAAATAACAAACCCAAACCCAAACCCAAACCCAACCCAACCCGCCACCCCCTCCATTTCTAGCAGAGGGGTCTGGGGTCCATGTAGGAGAGCTCCTTGGAGTTCTAAGAGTCCAGCAGACTCCGTGTTTGTCTGCGAGCTCCCTGGCCCTCCCAGAGGCAAGCTGGACTCATCAGCTCCAAGTCTCGTGAGATCCGACTGCCACCAAGAACCAACCCCACGCACGGCAGACCCCCGCCCAGACCCTCTGCCATGTTTTGAGACTCCTCACTGAAAAGTCACGCTCAAAAGCGCCGATCCCTACCCAGCTGTCAAAGTGGTCAGAGTTTATTACTTATCATCACATAGGCAAGGCATCTCGCTTCATGGAAACACAAATTATAAAATTAGAGGCTCAAATCCCCTCTCAGGGAGAATCTGCGAGCCGGGTTACAGAGGAGATGGAGAGGCTGACGCTCGGCCAGGTGCTTTTTACTTATTTAGAGCTTGAGAGCTCTCACATCTCTCACAGGAGTCTTTCTCTCCCTGTACAGAAGAATTTTTAAAAAATGCTCTCTCTGCAGTCAGGAACTACTCCTCAATAAAAAAGCACGCCGTTTCTTGTCTGGAGGAAGGCTGCTGCATAAATGTGATAAGGCAATCAATCAGCCGGGAGGAGAGCCCTGAGTCCACGACCCCCTGGGCAGGCTCCCAGCGCTCTCACTCACGTGGACACAGGCCTGCAGGGGTGGCACGCATGCAGGTGACCGCACAGGAAGGGCCAGGCGTGCCCAGGCCACCTCCCCTGATTGCCGGATGCCCATCAGGCGGGAAAACAGAAGGTCCTTCCCTAACTGTTCCTTCTGCTCCTGGGGAGGGTTCCCAAACCCCAAGATACTGCATACATCACTCTAGGCTATTAGCAGAGACACTTGCTGAGTATCTATTGAGCAGAACAGAGCAAAACGGTACAGGACGTGTGCTCTAAAGGGCAGCATTTCTTACAGTGACCATCGGCCCAGGAGCTACATGCTGAAGGGAGGAGTGGTGGCCCAGGCAGAGCCAGGAGGCGATTTGCCCAGGGAGACGGGGACCTCATTCTCGTCCCTTCAGAAAGTGAATCCCGTTGACAGAGGGATCACTCAGGCCTTCTTACTATGAGCGTAATCACAGCACAAGCTTCGGCCACCTGCAACAGGGAAGATCAACCGCTGGACACGAAAAGCTGTCAGCTGAACGCCTTAGTTAGCTGCTACTTTGTGGTTCAATCGTTTGCTTATTTACCATGAACAGCAGAAGCACAACTGAGAAGGTGCTTTCTGTGCGGGCTCACGTTTGGGTTTACATTCTGTATTTTAAAACCTTGAGTGAAATTCCAAGCCATGATAATGGAGACTGTTGGGTTACAAATATAACAGACTGGAAAAAAAAAAAAAGTGCTAAAAAACCCTTGCAGTTGAATTATTTAAGACTGATCACAGATCTGGTTACACTTTCTTCCTGGACACACAGGCCTTTATCTAGTGCCTTGTACTCAATAGTGTTCAGAGTTCTTGGTGGAAGGTGAGTGAAAAATGAGAAGTCACAATGATACAGAAAGTATACTGGACAGGAAGGGGAGGAGATTAAGCGCACACATGCACGCGCGCGCGCGCACACACACACACACACACACACACAAAATGCCCCCCAAACAACGAATCCATGTCACAGCTATGTGAAACAGAAGAGAATGGTCACTTGGGCTTTATTTCTGGAGACAGGCAACTCACTCCTGATGCTAGGGGGGTTCCAATTTTATTAGATGCTTATATTTTTTCTCCTCCAGAAGAGACAGAAATTTAGTAGCACTCAATGATAATAAGATTTCTGATTTACTGAGGGCCCTCCACGTGCCAGGTGCTGTACACCAGTTTGTTTCAATCCTCCCAACAAACCTGGGACTCCCTCCTTCACAGGTGAGGACCCCGAGGCTCAGAGAACATGTCTCTCATCTACGCTGAGCCAGCTGGTGAGCAGTAGAGCTGGGATTGGAACAGGGCTGAGCGACTCACAAGACTACCCATCCCCTCACCACTACATGCCACGCTGCCCCCTGCCACTACCACCAAATCCAGCAACTCCACTGACAGAGCAGTGGGGTGACCCCAGTGGACTGGGGGTGGCAGGAAGGTCATTTTCAGTCTGTCCCACTTCCTGTTCTCTCCTCAAATGATCTCCAGTGGTATTATTTTCTACTGCAACTGTACTCAAGGGAGGATGGGCACTTTTGGGATTTCAGAGACCCAACCAAACCATCAATCTAAAAATCCCTCGAGACCTCAATCTAGGTGGTTTCATGGGGCAAGTAATCAAATAGGAAAAATATTCTGAAACGTGGGAGGACACATTTTCTCTCAGACTGCAAAAATAAAAGGGGCAAATTCTCAGATCAACTGGGACATGATCCCAGGATAAGGAACAACATAGAAGATAAACACAAGAATCGAAGAAAACATGATCAGGTTCCTGAAAAAGTAAATTTAAAAGTCTTGATGATTAATAACCTAAAATTTCTTAGTCAAATAATATTTGCCTTGTCAAGCAGGACCAAAACCTTTGTAGCACTTTCATTTTTAAATCATTCACTGCAGGGAAGGGTGGCGGCAGAATAAAGCTGTGATGCTCATTTCTAGTCCATTTTAGATTCTAGGAAGGAGTTTAAAAAAACTAGCACTCATAGACTAACCCAGCCCAGGCACGGGTCTGAGTAAAGGTGCACAGTGCGTGCAGAAACCTCAGCAATTTCGGTTCTAAAAGGTGGGATTCCAGGTACTAATTTGGGGCAGTTCTGCTCCTCAGTCAGAGCCACCCAGGCATCTGCTCCTCGGGTAGGGTCCTTCCTCTGCAACCCCCCCCATAAATTCAGATACACACAAGGGAGAAGTATCCTGCCCGCTCACCTGCGGGGCACTTGCTTTATTTTGAAGAACTGCTTGCTCAGCAAATATCCTCCCCCTTGACCCCCTGCCTTAAAAAAGTCTTTTCACACAATCTTCCACACAACAAGGGCAGGTATGCACAGATCCCCTCTGTAGATCTCAGAGACAGAAATAGGATAGAGGGGCAGCTGACAGAGATGAAGTACGGTTTTGCAGGTAAACATATATTGTTCTTTAAAATTTTTAATTATAAGTGTAATAATACATGATTGTAAGAAGCCACACAGTTTATAAATGTATACTTTAAAAGTAATGCTGGGATAAAAAGTAGTACTGTAACGTTCTTTATTCCTGACTACATGGGTATATTCCAACTGCAAAAATTAATTGAGCTGCAGAGTTATGATATGTGGATACTGTATATGTACAGGAATATCAATACATTTATGTATGTTACACTCACAAGTACAAAAAAAAGTGATTTGGGAAGGAGGACAAATGATATAGACATAAGAAATTAAATAAATAATCTGTCTTGCCCATCACAGGTAATGGGCATCCAAGCAAATCTGACTTAGGATGCTTTCTTGTTTCTATTTCAGTTATCACGGTCTTATATGTTCCCTCACTTTGGTTGTTAAATGCAACTAAGTATTCACAATGCTTTCTTCCCTAAGAAAACATGAAGTTCTCTTCAGGGCTGCATGCTGTGCATTCTGTGCTTTTTAACATGTCTCAGGAGACCTAGAACAGCGTCAGAAACGTAGTAGATGCTCGATAATTAGAAAATGAATTTTGGGGAAAAGGTCCCTTCATCCATACTCCATACTCTCCCCTGAGAACACCCCAGAGAGCTCTCCTTCCAGAGGTCTGTGCAATGTTAAATACGCATCTAACAATAACCACAGCTAACAGGCATAGGAGTACCTGTTTTACTTGGAGTGGAAAACCCAAAGCCTTGGGAGGCCACACTTCCTCCTCCAGAGCTAAAGGTGCCAGCAGGTTTCTGGTCTCCAAATGATGAGCTGGCAAAGCCACCAAACGTCTTGGCTCCACTGTTTCCAAAAAGGTTAGAGGTATCTGAAGAGATGAAGAACACGTATGAGGGAGATCAGAGGGAGAAAAATGTCCTTATCTGCTTCTCAGAACAGAGAAGGAAGGAACCTCACTAGGTGTCTGCGGAGAAGGGAATGATAGAGAAGTCGAGGATCCAAGGTCGCTGAGACGACCTTGTGTGCTCCGCGGCATGTGGGATCTTCCCGGACCAGGGCACGAACCCGCGTCCCCCGCATCGGCAGGCGGACTCTCAGCCACTGCGCCACCAGGGAAGCCCTGCATGCATCTCGATGACAAGTCTTTAATCATTCCGGTGCTCAGGCTCAGGACTTCCTGTCGTGATTCTACAGGCACAAAACAACGGGGCCGCAACAGGTCCCAGTGAAGAGGCTCTTCTGCAGAAAGGTACCTGCGTGCCCACAGGTATCACAGGTATGTCCAACACAGGACCAACCCCGCAGCTGCACACGAGACCATTTGCTTCTGAAGAACAGGGCTGGTTTTCATGGATCTCCTCGTATGAAGACCAACTTCAAATTCTGTCAAACTAGAGAAAACAAAGAGCGAATCCAAACCGAGCGCGGTGGCTTCCAGCGTTCTGCTTTTACCGTCTAGCTGGGCATGCTTGCCACTGCTTGATCTGTGCAGAGAACGGCAGACGAAACAGGAAAAACCCTGCTGCTCCTACCTCTGATCTGATAGGAGCTAGGCATGCTCTGAAGAATGTAAGGGGCCAGCAAGACTTCCAGTCTGATTTCCTCTTTCTAAGAGGTTCAGTTAAGCCCTTGACCTTTCAGAGGCTTATCCAGTGGGTCGCTCCTGCAGCTACACACTGAACCGGCTCCAAGACTTAAAGGAAAAACGGAAATGAGGGACTTTCCTGGTGGTCCAGTGGTTAAGAATCCGCCTTCGAATGCAGGGGACACAGGTTCGATCCCTGGTCGGGGAACTAAGATCCCACACGTCGCGGGGCAACTAAGCCCGTGCGCTGCCAACTACCAAGCCCGCACACTCTAGAGCCTGCGAGCCATAACTAGAGAGCCTGTGTGCTGCAACTACTGAGCCCGTGCACTGCAACTAGAGAGAAGCCCGCGTGCCACAACAAAAGACCCCACATGCTGCAACGAAGATCCCGCGTGCCGCAACTAAACCCCACTGGAGCCACATAAATTAATTAATTAAAAAAAAAATAAGGAAGTGAACTACTAAAAACCAAGATGGGTGAGAAGTATTTTGTTACAAGAAATGTGAATCTGACAGGCAACGTATAAACAGCCAAAGTCAAATACACAGAAGTGCTTGGAGAGAGTACAAACAGCACACTAAGTAACAGGAATTTTTCTTTAACTCTTTTCCGGGGGGAGAGGGGAGGGATAACTCACATTTCCCCACCATGTTTGGATGCGTGTTTCATTAAAATGAGTTTGCACCCACAGTAAGGCAGCAAGAAGCTCTGCTGAAATGGGATCACTGCCCAAAGCCACAGGCATGGACAGGAGGCTGAAATGACGTGCTCCGGGTGGCAACGGGGCATTGACTCCATGTCACCAAGCGAGGCCTACAAGCACCTGCACAGGCCAGTCTTCCCCCAAGCCTGTCAGGCGCTCACGGAGAAGGTGACGGAAAGGAAAAGAGTGGAGGGCGAATAACTCTGCAAGTCGGGCCGTCTGCAGAGGTGGTCTACCACTAGCCCGTCAGCGCCAGGGTCTCTCATCTCGCTCTGCTGCCAATCCCACCCCAGTGTGAGATGCAACTCCGTTACTACTTCCGCTTGCAGTGCTCTTGACCTGCAGGCCAAGAAGTGAGGAGCCTCACCTCAGGGACACAACCACCTCAAATGTCTGTAGGCACCAATAACACAGAGCCTCGGACCACCGCAGGCTCACCTGCTCTGTAAAGCTACTGCTGACAGTGTGGGAGCTTGGCTGTGAGTAGGTCAGGCACTGAGAGCAGGAGTGGATAACGGATTCCTTTTCACCACCTTCACATACGGTCGCACGGGACTATATACCCTCCGGTAGAGTCTGCAAAATGCCCTCTGGAGCAGTCTGATCCTTCCCTTAGTGAGCCGGCTGAAGGTTACATCAGATTCCTCCAATGGCAGTACAAAACCAGGCTTCTCAGCCATTCCTTTTATTTGGTATTTCAAGAACAGAGGACTGCAATTTTCTGACTTTGTTAGCGCTACCAAGGCAAAAATTCCAAATAGCAAACAAATTCAAGTACAAGATTAGAGGCTAGATCTCCTCTTGGAGAAATCAGAAATACAGAGATGAAATGATTTTACTGGGACAGTGCTGGAAGACAAATTCTAGAGAAGTCAGAGAACATTTAGAAGTCTTCGGGCTTCTTTATCCCTTTATCTCTTTAAGACTCCTTTGTCTTTAAGATGTTCACAGATATGACAGTGGAATAAATGAGCTGTGCAGTCAGCCCTGGCTTCGAAAACCTAATAACTGTGGGGCAAGGACTTAATCTTCCCGAGTCCCAGTTTCCTCATACATATAATGGGACAGCCACTGTGCCCAGGCAAGGCTGCTGGGAAGACTGAATGAATTAATGTATGGAAAGCCCCTAGTCAGGCATAAGGTAGTCCTAGAAAACAGGACTTCCCTCTCTGTTTAACTTTTCTCCTGCCAATCATGTTTCCTATCCCAATCAAGTTTAATACAATAAAACAGAGCAGGTCAGCTGCAGAAAGTTAAACCCTTTTCATTTTGCAAAGATCACTAGAATCAAGCCATTCAAGTTGTAACAGCTGTCATTTGTAGTCTCCAAAGGAGCTCTGCATGTTGAAACATTTTAGGATTTATTTAAGCTGCTCTGAAACAAAGTAGCATTAAACGATGGGATGTCTGCTTCTCTCTGTCTCTATGGCCAACAATGTGCTTCTCAGTTTTCTCCTAGTGGCTCCAAAATAACAGTCTCTGGCTCTTGAGAATGTGGTGTGTTGGCTGTTGGAACAACATTTCACTGTGGAAGAGACTTCTTCACTTGTGAACTAGCCAGTAAGAAAGCCTGTCTCTGCAGAGCCACCGGATGACCTCCACTGGGGGTTCCAAGAATGGGTCACACTGGCATCCGCTTTGGGCTTCCCCCCACTGGTGCAACGTGGATCCTCCATGGTCTTTTATTTGGCAAAAACACTAGCAAAATCCAACAACAGGGTCTGACCCAACTTAAATTAAATGATACTTGATATAAATAACATCACAGAGACCAGGTCCCACGTCATTCTGCAGGTCTAAAGTCACTAGACGAGAATTCAACACACACTGAGAAGGCAGTTCTCAGAAGCCCTCGTCCAGGATACCTTCCCAAGACATTCTCTTAAAGAACAGTAGTAGAAGGAGCCTTGTGGGACCAAAGGATTCTCATCAAATGACTCCTTCATCCTCACACAAACATGTCTTTCAAGCCCCTGTGCAGAAAGAATGTGCTGAGAACTGTTCTCACCAGTGTCTTTAGGACAAGACTCAAGGAGGCAATAGGGCCTTACAGGTAGCAATTCACAGGACCCCCAGGGGTTAACCGTATCTATGGTAGAGTCTCGGGGAAGAGAGAGAGAAGAAACCTTTCTAGTGTGAGCTTCCGGATATAGAACACGCCAGCTCCAAGCACCAATGTTCCTAGCTTGTCTTTCTCGATCAATGCATAGTTCCAATTACTCCTCAGGCCTAAAGAGGGCAGCTCCAGGACCAGGCAGCCTGGGGCCTAAATGTCACCAAGGGAACTGCTGGCCGCCCAATCTGTGCTCAGATATCTATCTGCAGGGGAGCATGTTCGATGCCATGCGGAGTGATCACAAGGGCTGTCAGACAAGGCGCATGGGGAGGTGTTCCATTCCATGGCGAGGCCAGACGATCTCAGCAGGCAACACAGTGGATCAGAGCTCTGCACACATGCCAGGATGAAACCCTCCTTATGCCACTTAATGGCTGTTACCACTGGAAGTCAACATTCCCACTCTGAACCTACTTCCTTATTGGTAAAATGGGGACGGCCACATCTGAAAATACTGTTGTGAGAGGTGATTAGACCGCACACACTGAACAACTGGCGCACAGCAGGTGATCAGTAAAGATGAGTTCCCTTCTGCTGATGGCTCGTGAAAGAACAGAGCATAAGGGCTGCAGGATTCCAGAGAGGGAGAGATCACTGTGCATCCTCGTGACCTTTCGGCCACGCTGCAGAGGAAGACGTACATTCATGCTGAAAGGAACGGCAGGTTCAGAGGAGCGGCGTGTGGGAAGCAGTGTGAACCCTGGCACTGAAGCAGGGAGAAGTGAGGGTGTGTGTGTGTGAGCGCGTGCGCAGGCGAAGGAATTCAAAGTCAGAAAAGTGTGTCAGGGCTCATGGAGGGCCCTGCATTATAGCCCAAGGAGTTGGTCTTGACTTGCTTCTATAGTTAGTGGGACATTGCCGAAGGGTTCTGAGTAGGGAGAGTGGCAAAATAAAAGAGTTTTAAGACATTCAATTTGGTACAGGTTTCCAGACCACAGTGTAGGAGACAGCAGGCAGACAGGGGAGTCTGGAGACTCCTGTGATAACCTGGATGACAATGGGGACACACCCCACGATGACAGGGAAAAAGGAGAGGGAAAGAGCAGGGAAGGAAGTGTTTGGCAGGCAGGAAAAGAGCCGGGAGCCCATCCACACAGGGCAGGAAACTGTGCTGCTCAGAGGATCACACGCCGCACGGTCGCCCGAGGAGAAAGAGGCCGCCCCTGTGACCTGCAGAAAGCGTTCTCAGTTCTGTGGCGAGGCCAGTGTCCTCCCCAGGGGCCTTCCAGCTCCTTCTCCACTGTTCCTTCCTCTCATCCTGCACTTGGTCCTCAGGGCTACAGAAGCTCTTGTCCGTTTCACTAGCAAATTACGCAGTTTTAAAAACCAAAATAATGCTAAATCTTTCCTGCATACATTCAAATTCACTTAAACTTCCCTTAAATGTGAAAGTAAACTGCTGGTTTACAACAGCTGACGTTTAGGAGATGAAGACCTGCAGGTGTCTGGTATCAAGAACAGATATATGTTTATTTTAAACCAGAATTAAAGAATTAGAAACAATGGTGTGCCTACGAACAACAGGTCGGGGCTGGGCAGGGGGCGTCTGTCCCCGATCTGTAGCACTGTCCAGTTACTATGGTGTACATAACTACTCCCTGATGTCACTGAACAGGGAGCTGGGGAGAAACGTGCAAGCTGGCTCTCCTGAGCCGGTACAGGCCAGCTCCAGCCCAGCACTGAGAGAAGGCCGTTTTCTGCCAGGTAAGAGCCACGGCATTAAAGGTTAATCTGACAGGAGGAAAGGATTTTTTACAAAGATATGACACACCCACGTTTTAACAAAATAGGCTAGTAACACAATCTTGCAGACAATAATCTGCCCATGGGACAAACCCACATTTCTCACTAGCATGTTTTATCAAATGCCTGTTCTGTGCCAGACGCTGTGTTTGGCACCTTATGCACGATCTAGCTGAGTTCTAGGTCTGCCACTTTCTGGCTTTGTAACTAAAAATCACCTAACCGTTCTGGGCTTGTTTCTTGATTGGAAAAGGGAGACTGACACCCGAGGATCATGTTTTCAAAGTACGTGCCATGGAGCCCTGCAGTTGTGTGCTGATAGCTGGGAAAAAGATGGGGAAACCACCCAGGAGTATTGCTGGTTCTTGGCCCCTGCTTCTGAATACCCTGTTTTTCTCTGTTCTATGTATCAGGATTCTGCGTAAGAGTTCATCTGCAGAAACGGCTTCTGAAAACTGTTACTGGACTTGACTTCTAAGATCCCTTCATTCAAGGGTTCTAAATTCCTCCTAGCAGAACACAAACTTCTGATTATATAATTTCACAAGTTTAAAGCTATGTGTGTCTTCACTATAATCTCTCCTTATATATTACTAGATGAACAGTGACATCAAAATAACTGATCTGTGACTCCAGGAGTCTCAGCAAAGAGTTTTGCTTTTTAACTACATGAGCCTTAATATCAAGGAAACATCTGTTCTGTCTATGGAACACGAGCTCTCGCATTAAGATCGCGTATAGCACAACGGAAGAGAGAAGCTTCTGGCAGAGCGTATTAAACAAGAGAAGCTAAGATGAAGGTGACAGGTGCCCGACTTCCCATCTCAGTCTCCACTGGCAGCAGGATATATTTTTTTAGAAGATTTAAACAAACACATTTCTTTCATTTCCAACCATGAACAGACATCAACAAGGAATCAGCTGGAGAAGAAAAGTGCCGGCAGAAAGATACAGCTTCATTTGAAAACAAGACGAAAACGTAAGAGATGAGAAATAATGACGGCTTCAACTTTTGTGTGACATTTCTCTCCAGTAGCTGAATTTTAAAGCAAATTCAAAGAGAGTCCAACACAAATGAAAATCCAGATGCTCCTCCAAGCACACCCAGCTGGTTCTGCTGCTCTTTTACGCCTGTCTGCTTGCATTCATTTCAAGTCATTTCAATCCTAAGAAACAGAGCAATTTGGGCCTTGGGAGAGAAGAGGGGAGTAGCCCAATGCACAGATCCTCTCCCCCTGCAGCTCTGAGTCTCTCCATGATTATACAGGACATCTCACTAGAAAACCAAAAATAAAACCAAAATCAAAACAGATCACACTGCTTCGGGGTAGATATTTTAAATGGGCCTTCTAGACCTTTTCTTTCCTTTCTACACTTGTCACTGAAGCTTTGATAACACCACGAGGATGACGATGACGTCAGGGGACCAAGAGACTGGGAAAACTTGCTTAACTTACTTGGGGTGGCTGCAGATCCAAAGCCCCCGCTGGCCGAGCTGAATGGGTTTTTGTTGGCTGCGTCTTGGCTGGGTTTCCCTCCAAGGCCACTGAAGAAACCTCCCCCTCTTCCAGTGTTTCCAGACCCAAACACGCTGCCACTGGAAGAGGACGACTGCTAAAAAACAAAAGGGACAGGAAGCACGATAAGATGAGAAGTCACGGTAAAATGGCAGGCCACATCCACGGAGAGGAGGCACTCACAGCTGTGCAAGTGGGAGAAGCAAGAGAACGCTGATTAGTTCTGGTGCAGATGCTCTAACACCCACAAAGGAAGCTGAGCTCTGCACAGGAACACTCTCTACAATCACAAGTTCTCAAGTTCTTCTATGTGCACAGTTCTCTGAAAACATCATTTATGGTAGGTGGGAGTCTTAACAGTTCATCTGCCCTGCTGCCTGCAGTCTCTGCTGGACATGACGCCAGGGGCAGGAAAACCAAACCCTCAAAAGCGCCCCCAAATGCGAAAGTTTAAAAACATGTCTAGGTTATGATGAGCACCAATTATTTTAATTCCTCTAGTGTTTGGCTGACCTCATCAGCAACCGACGATAAGGGATTCACACTGTCTTTTCTCCCAATTTGCGCGCTTTTATTTCGTAATGACTTCCCCAGTACTGCAGAAATGAGCTTAAATTAGCTCCACTGTTGAAACGATGACCACAGCTGAATTCTGTCCAAGTTTGCAAATCTTATGCTCAGAGGATGGTGAGCACGTGCTGACACAAAGCTGTATCAGGCACCACACACTGTATTTTTGTTTAGAAACTGGTTCTTTAAGGGAGACCAGGGCTAGATTTGAGGGACAATTAATGATTAGTTAAGTATGATCTCTCCCTGGCTGATAACGTAGAATACGATGGGCCATTAGAAATGGGTCGCTGTGCACAGGAACCTTACAGGAGTCCCTTCAAAGGGGAGGGGGGGGAACCAGAGAAGTGTACAAGTCCCTCTTCTTTCTGGCAAAATAAACCACCCACCTCAAAACAGTGAGTGAAATATCAATAAATGAGCTAGGAAGGTAGTGCCCTTCAGAAAAGTGCCTAAAATGTAATTTACACGCTCAAAAAATGGTTGCTGTTCAGTATTTTGACAATGACGATAATGAACCAATGACCGAGCACTTTCTCTGTGCTAGGCACTTTTCTACGCACTTTACAAATAACTATTTAATCCCCACAACAGTCAAACCTCTAGCAGCCTGCCCCTGAAACATGCCCCAGCACATCCCTGCTCTGAGCCCCCGTGCCGTGACTTTCTGCCTGGACCATATGACAACTTTATTGACGTTCTGCTTCCCCTACAATCTGTGTTCACACAGCAGCTAGATCCTTGAAAATGGCAGTCAAAACATTTCACTCCTGCTTACAAGTTCTGAAAGATACACATGACTTGGCCCCATCCATCTCTTGGCATCGTCTTCTATCACCCCCCCCCCCCCCACTTGGTACAGTCACACCAGTCTTTTGTGCCTTGGACACGACAAGCTAATTTTTACCTGAGGGCAACATACTTAATGCACTTGCCTGTCTCTCTCCTTTTTTTTTCCCCTCTTTAAACTTCTTTAAAAACAACAGTAACTGTTTGCTACAACCATTTAATGATGAGTAACAGCTTTTTAAAACTTGGAATGAAATCCAACCATAAGAGCACAGGCTTTGATAACTAGTAAACTGACTTTCAAAGGAACGAAGATGTGACAACTACGCGTGCACGTGGAAAACAGAAAATATCAGGTTTCTTGGCTGACTTCCACGCATCAGGCTGAAACATAGGAAACTGCCAATATACGGACATTTTTGCCCTACAAGGAAAAAACCAAAACAAAAACCCCACCGAACGCAGCAATTTCAGATGGCTCAACTCATTTTTAAAAACATCATTTGAAAAGTAATGGATATCTGCAGAAATGAATAGAAACGGGTAGCACTTCACTGAAGTGAATGTGAATCGACAGTTATTGCATCCTCAGAAGCGGGTTAGAGTATTCCATTCATTTTAACTACAATAAATAACAATCGTTTTTAAAACTTTAAATTATGGAAAATCTCAAAAGTATAGATGGAGGAGCATAATGAACCCATGTACCCATCACCCAGTTTCACCCGCTAACTCCCAGCCAGTTGAGTGTTACCTAGAGCCCCATTTTCTTCCCCTCAGCCTTTATTAGTATGAAGTAAATCCCAGACATCTCACCATTTCATCCACGGATCTTCCAGCATAAAGCTCTAAAACATGAACCATAACCATAATAACATTATCGTGTCTAAAAAATTAATTCCTTTATATCATTGAATAGAGAGCTAGTGTTCAAGATCCAGCCTAATAAAGTTGCCAAAAACCCTGTGAATCTTGTCCAGCCTCCAGACCCAAGCACCATTTCACAGGAAGTAACAGGGTGCTACACTGCAGGGATCTCCAAAGGACCAACGATCTGCTTTGTTCATCAACTGTACTATGAGGGGAAATAAAAGAGAGGCGGTCCTGGGAGGGCAATTTATAGATACAGAGGCTGCAGAGAACTACCAGCCGATCTCAGTGAGTGAGGCTGACTTGATCCTGATTCAAAGAAACAAACGTAAAAACAGACATTTATGAGACTTCTTCAGAAAGGCATTTCCTGACTATCGAACCTAAATCAGCTTCCCTGATTACTGCCACATCATCCTGCTTTACTGTCTTCATAGTACTTAAATTAACTATTTGAAATGAAACTGTTTTAATAAAGACTGACACCCCTCCCCACCCCGCCAAATGTAAGCTCTATGGACATAGCTAACTACTTTTGTCTGTCTTACTCATTACTGAATCCCGGCATGAATGTTAAATTAATTTTCACAGTCCTGGTTCCCTACTGCCATTTTAACAACATTAAATCTTCTGATCCATAAACACAGCATGTCCTTCCACTTATTTAGATCACCTTTAATTTCTTTAAACAATGTTTCATTGTATTCAGAGCACACGTTTTGCACTTCTGTTAAATGTATTTCTAAGTATTTTACTCCTTTTCATGATACTGAAAATGAACTGTTTTCTTAATTTCATTTTCAGATGGTTTGTTGAAAATGTACAGAAATACAATTAATTTTTATATATTGATCTTGCATCCTGCAAACTTGCTGGTCCCATTCATTAGTTCTAGTTCTGTAGTGGATTCCTTTGGGATTTCTATATACATGATCATGTTACCTGCAGATGCATAGTTTTACTTCCTCCTTGCCAATCTGGATGCCTTTATTTCATTTCTTGCCTAAATGACCTCGCTACACACAACATATGCTCTTGAGAGCCACCCCTATGGTTGCATGCCATTAGCCGTCCTTCCCTTCTTATTGCTGAATAGTATTCCACTGTGTGAGGATGCCAGGGTCTACTATTCCCCTGCCGATGAACATCTGGACTGTTTCCAGGTGTGGGCTATCATCAACAAAGCTGCTATGAACATTCTGATAGAAGTCTGTCTGTGAGTATATATTTTCATTTCTTTTGGGTGAATACCTAGGACTAGAATTGCTAAACCCTAAAATTAGTGTATATTTAACTTATTGAGAATTTGCCAAATGGTCTTCCAAAGTGGCCGCACCATTTACCTTCCCACCAGCCAGCAACGCATTAAGAGATCTAGTCACTCTAGATCTTTTCCACATTTGGTCTTGTTGGTTCTTAAATTTCAGTAATTCTACAGGTATGACATAGTATCTCATGGTTTTAATCTGCATTTCTCTGATGACTAACAATGCTGAGCAAGTTTTCATGTGCTTATTGGCCATCTGCATAGCCCCTTTTGTAAAGTAGCTGTCCAAGTATTTTGCTTATTTTAAAATTGAGGT
Source organism: Aethalodelphis obliquidens (assembly GCF_003676395.1). Lineage (NCBI taxonomy): Eukaryota > Metazoa > Chordata > Mammalia > Artiodactyla > Delphinidae > Aethalodelphis > Aethalodelphis obliquidens. The sequence goes on from NW_020837951.1 coordinate 5,155,979, forward strand.
GTCTTTTTATTTTTGAGTCATAGGAGTTCTTTACATATTCTGCACAGAAGTCCTTTAATTTATGTATTGTAAATATTTTCTCCCAGTCTATACCTTGCCTTTTCATTTTCATAACAAAGTCTTTTGATGAGCATAAGTTTGTAATTTTAATGAAATCCCATTTTTCAATTTCTTCTTTTATGGTTAGTGCTTTTTTGTGTTCTAAGAAATCTTTGTCTTCCTAATGGTTTCTTCACAGTGGCATTATTGACATTTTGGGCCACATAATTCTTTGTTTTGGAGGGCTGTAGGATGTGTAGCCTCTACCCACGAGATGCCAGTAGCGTCCCTCACTCATGAGGATCAAACGTGTCTCCAGACGTTGTGATTGTGAAATTCCCCCGGGGAACGTGTCTCCAGATGTTGTGATTGTGAAATTCCCCCGGGGGGCAAAATCGATACCGGTTGAGAAGCACTGATTTACTCCAAGGTAGCAAAGATGTTCTTTTTGCCTTTTTGCCACGGTTGTCACATATTTAATACCTTGTTATTAACTGCACAATACATTGTTTCTCTTTATGTCATCAATATTCTTTCTTCAGCTGCTTTAAAAGTTTTCTTTTTGTATTTGGTTTTCAGAAGCTTAACCAGGTTGTGTCCAGGGGTGGTTTTCTGAGGTTCACAGAGTGTCTTGGATTTGTGGATTCCTGTTCTTCAACAAATTTGAAAAAGCCTGGCCATTGTCTCTTCAAAAAATTTTTTTCTCACCAATTCTGTCTCCTCTCCTTTTGGGACTCTGATTGCATTATGCTGAATTGCCTGATACTGTTGCACAGGTCACTGATGTTCCGTCCAATTTTTTTTCAGTCTCTCGGAGCTTCATTTTAGGTAATTTCTATTGACATATCTTCAAGTTCACTGTTCTTCTGTAGTATTCACTCTGCTGTTTAACCTGTCTAATCGTTTTTTATTTTGGATATTAGATTTAAACTTCAGATACAGACTGACTTTCTATTTGTTTTTGTAATTCCCATTTCTCTTCTGAGATTCCTTATTCAACCATTCTTTAATTTTCCTGTAAATCCTTGAGCACGACAGTTATTATAAAGTCTCTACCTGTTAGTTCTAATACTGGATCATCTGTAGGTTATTTTTTTGCTGATTTCTAAAGTATGACCGTAGGTCCCCCTTTTCATTTTGCTTCTTCACGTGTTACATACCTTTTTTTGTTTGTTAGGTATACTGGACTTTATACAGAGGAACGGTGGTGTGTGACTGAGGAATGCTAGCGTGTTCCCCAGAGAGTGAGAGACCAATTATTCAGATCTCCCTAAGTGTCCAGTTGATCGGGAACTGGTTCAGATTTAGACCGAACCCACCTCTGGTTAGCCAAACACTGCCTTTGCTTAGGGCTTAGCTTATTTGTCATGTAAGTGTTGGAGCCTGGAGCCAGAGGGCAGTTAGGCTGGAGTGCTACCTTTGGATTCAACAGTTTCAGGGAACAGGAGGTTGCAAGACTGCAAGTTCTTTCTGCTTTACTTTCTTTCTCTCAGCAAAATTGGGGGAGAGGTGAATAGAGGATTTTGATACTGAACTTGCAAGTCTTTCAGACTCCAATTTGTTGTTGTTGTTGTTTTTTTAAAAGCAGCTTTACTGGGATATAATTCATATACCACACAACTCACTGATTTAAAGTATAAAATTCAGGACTTCCCTGGTGGCACAGTGGTTAAGAATCTACCTGCCAATGCAGGGGACACGGGTTCGAGCCCTGGTCCAGGAAGATCCCACATGCCGTGGAGCAACTAAGCCCATGCGCCACAACTACTGAGCCTCAGCTCTAGAGTACGCGAGCCACAACTACTGAAGCCCACACGCCACAACTACTGAAGCCCGCGCACCTAAAGCCTGTGCTCCTCAACAAGAGAAGCCGTCACAATGAGAGGCCCACGCACCACAACGAAGAGTGGCCCCTGCTCGCCGCAGCTAGAGAAAGCCCGCGTGTGGCAACGAAGACCCAACGCAGCCAAAAATAAATAAATTTATAAAGTATAAAATTCAATGGTTTTGGTATATTACATCTTTAAGTTTTAAAACGTGTGGTAAAATATGTATGACATAAATCTTGCCCTTTTAATCATCTTTTAGTATACAATTGAGTGGCATTAATTATATTCACAATGTTGTGCAACAATTACCACCATTTCTAAAATTTTTCATCACCAAAACGGAAATTCTGTAACCATTAAACAAGAACTCCCTGGTCCCTCCTCCCCCCAGTTCCTGGTAGGCTCTAATCTACTTCCTGGCTCTAGGGATTTACCTACTCTAAATATTCCATACAAGTGGAATCATACAATATTTGTCCTTTTATATCTGGCTTATTTTACTTAACATAATGTATTCACGATTTATTCATGTGTAATATGAATCACCACCTTACTCCTTTTGAAGGCTGAATAATATTCCTATGTATGAACGGACCACCTTTTGTTTATCCAATCCTCTGTTGATGAACACTGGGTTGTTTCCATCTTTTGGCCACTGTGAATAATGCTGCAATGAGCAATGGTGACCAAGTGTCTGAGTTCTACTGCTGGGTCATATGACAGTTCTATGTTTAGCTTTTCAAGGAACCTGTTTTCCACAATGGCTGTACCATTTTCCATTCCAACCAGCAATATACGAGGGTTCCAATCTCTCCAACCTTTGTCAATACTTGTTATTCTTTGTTTGTTTTTTTTTTAAAAATTATAGCCCTCCTAGTGGTTGTGGAGTGGTATCTCATTATGGTTTTGATTTTCATTTTCCTAATGTTTATAATACTACTGATTATCTTTTCGTGTGTTTATTGGTCATTTGTTTGCCCTCATTGTTGCCAATAGCTTCCTCTGGCTTCTCCAGCCAGTAAATTTCCTTTGGCAAGGCCTCTCTTCCACTTCCTAAACCCAGGCCTGACATTTGCCCCCAAAAGCTGCTGTACCATCAGGCTCACCTACGATTAACTCCCGTCTGGAAATCAACTCAACAAGGCTTTCTGCCATGTTTTGATGGTCCCATTGTGACAGATTATATTTTCCAAAGATGGTCACAGTAGTATTTCTAGACCTAAATGCTCTTCTAGAGCAAGAGGTGAAGTCTATTCCCCTCTCCTTGAAACTGGGAGGGGCTTTGTGACTGCCTTGAACAAGAAGATGCAGTATACATGATGCTCTGTGACTTCTGAGGACAGCTTCTGCCTGGCTCCCTCTCTTTCTTGGAATATTCTTCCATGGAATCCAGCCACCATGATGTAAGGAAGCCCAGGCCATACAGAGAAGCCACATGTAGATGTTGTAGCCAAGAGTTCCAGTTAAGGCTGGAACTAACAGCCAAGCCAACCACTGGAGAATGCTACTGAGTTTTGGGGTAATTTGTTACACAGCACTAGATAATTCTAATATCCACAGAGTTAGTGTGATTTTCACACCATCTGGATTTTTCTTGGTATTATGATGAAAATGAAGTTCTTCTATATCCTGGCCAGAATCTACCTGTATCCTTAGATTCTTCTCAGAATACCCCTACTACCTGAAAGTTCATTCATTTTTACAATGCTTATCCTGTGCTAGCCACAGTCCTAAGCACTGGGGATACAGCAACAAATATAACAGATAAAGCCCCTGCCATGATAGAAAAAAAATTCATTTGAATTTCTAGCCCCTCCAATTGCAAATATAATTTCTGTGAAGGAAGAACATGAGGTGCAGGGCAGTAACCAATATGGAGTTTATCACAGTGAGCTTTAAATCTCTTTGCTCAAATTACGCCTGCGAGAGAGAGAAAAAATTTATGCCTGTGAAAGTCACGCACGTAGCTCTAATTTGTTCATTTCCACAATGTAGTAACGTTCTACTACAGAGTAATATAAGTTCATCTGCCCGGTGGAATGGCCATAGCTGTCTGGGTTGCTTCTAGTCCTGTTATTGTAACAGTGTACCCTGGCGCACAGGTGCATCAGTTTCTCTAAAGAACAAACTAGGAGTGGAACCACAGGGCTTTACTAGATCACACCAGACTATCTTCCAAGGTGGCGTGCCAACCTACGCCCCAGCTAAGAGTGTACGTGAGTTTCTGTGGCTCTGCGTATCTGCTGACATTTGGTATTGTTGGGCTTTTAAATTTCTGCTGCGTTACAGGTGTGCATCTCTTAGTGGTTTTACTCTGTGTTACTACTGAAGTTGAATGTGGTTGCGGTCCTCTGGCTATCCTTTTAAAAAATGTTTTCTTATTTCTCTCTTTTTCTCAATTGTGCTAAAATATACATGAAACTTACCATTTTAAGCTTTTCCCCCCAAGCGTCTGGGGCATGAACCAGGCATGGGCACAAACCAAAAGCCAAGCTGGGATAAACAAGGAGTTGCTTTGTCCCCGGCTGATATGAGACGGGCACCAGCAACTAGGTGCCACTCGACCCAGGTCAGGGGCAACATTTCAAGGATTTTAAGTGGCATTGAGTACATTCCACAATGCTGTGTAACCAACACTACCCTTTTTTATGACGTCTCTTGTCCTTTTTCTTTCTGTTGTGTTTTTCTATTAAGTTTTCTATGTACAGAGCTCAATGAATTTTGACATGTAACTGTTTATGATGTTCAACTTTTTTTTTCTTTGGCTGTGTTGGGTCTTCGTTGCTGCGCGCGGGGGCTTTTTCTAGCTGCGGTGAGCGGGGGCTACTCTTCGTTGCGGTGCACGGGCTTCTCGTTGCGGTAGCTTCTCTTGTGAAGCACAAGCTCTAGGCGTGCGGGCTCAGTAGTTGTGGCACACAGGCTTAGTTACTCCGCCGCATGTGGGATCTTCCCGTACCTGGTATTTTCAAGTTTGTCTTTTATGTCTTTACGGCACGTAAAACACAGCTGTTTTATAGTCTAGGAAGTCTTTGGAAATGTGTGTCTCATGTTTATTCTGGCTCTTGATCATAGTTCCTTGTTTCCTGTTGTGATGAATTTACGTGTGGGAATCAGTGTCCTTAAAAATTATCTGAGGCCTACAGTTACTTTTCTTCAGAGTGGCCTGACATCTGGAGACACCGCCATCCTCGGATCGGGTCAAGCCACATTCTCAGGCCGAGACCGGTGAATCTGGAGTCACAGCTTATCGTGGGGAGGGTCTCTTTTAGCCCTCCCACTTTGTACACGTCTTGTTGAATGATGTCTGCCCCTTTGCCCTTTTGGTGTTGTTAACGTAGGCAATTCAGGTGCTCTCAGATTAGTACATGCTCTCAGGGCAGAACTGGCTTCTGTGCTCCACTCACTTCTACAGGTTCCCATTTTCCCTTTAATCTGGTTTGGTTAAATACCTGATTAGTTTATAAGTGCTTTTGAAACTGGTTTGTACGTTTTATGTAGCCATTTTTAGCTGTTTTCAGTGGGGAACTTGAAAACCAGAAGTTCTGTTTCTCGGTCAAGGATCACTGACTAGGGCAGGGCCCATCTTCTAAGGAAAAAGGTGATAGAGAAAATCTCCTACTGAAGACTTGGAAGAAACATAATATGGCTACCACTTTCTTAACTACTGGACAAGTACCAACCCCACCTTTAGAAAGTCTCAATCGTTTCCAATATATCAGAGTACCTTATGAAGTTACTGTGATCTAAACGCAGCAGCTAGCTTTTACAACAGTAAATTTAACCCCTCTGGGCCCTCCGTGTCCTCATCTGTCAAATGGGGATAATAACAGCGTTACCTTATACAAGTACTAATGATTCCAGGACTCAGTGCGTGTACAGCACTTAAAACCACACCCAGCACATAGATAACCACTAGCTAGACAAAGTGAAACGGCTCAGGTCACCGAAAGGTCCCTGGACTATATACTGCTTCGCACAGGGGCCACATACAGTTTCTGTTGCATATCCTTCTTCATCTTGTTTAAACAACGACTTAAACAAATAAAAACTTTTAGCTCAACGGCCTTAAAAAAAAAAAAAAAGGCCAAGGAGCAGATTTAACCCATGGGCCATAGTTTGCCAATCCCTGGCCTAACAACAGGCAGAAGATTGATGGAAATCAGGCAATGTGCTTTAAAGTGCTTCCTGAGAGGACTTTCACACAAGGATTAAAACTGTAGTGATTCTCTCAAATCAGAGGCTGAGACTTCTGCATCCCCAAGGGAGCTACAGAAGGCAGAGCTTGAGAACAACAGGGCTGTTTGTTGGGGCTGGTTACATCCTACAGGACCGGTTACATCCTACGGGAACATGACTGATTGTATCCTATAGGAACGACGCAAATGGGTTTGATACATGTTGACGTGAATAGAGGCAAACATCCATATTTACCTGGCCAAAGACTGTTCCACCAGTACTGGCTGCTTGACCAAACAAAGAACCAGTATTACTAGACCCAAAACCTGTAAAATAAAAAGAAAACCAAAGTTTAATTTGGATGAACCTTCTATAATATCAAAGTTTTGTTTTTTACTTTTTAAATGGCATTTAGGTGTGCTAAAGTGCCTCACAATAAGTCAACTCATGAAGAAAATCTGTTTTCCTACCTAGGAAATGGAGACAATTATGAGTAAATAATTGAAAGAAACTCTTTTTTTCATTGCTAGAATTTTATAATAGTAAAAAAAAGTCCCAAAGTCCCAAGGACTGAATCCTTGTCTCCTACCAAACCCCAGGCGGGTGAGGTCTCTCAGCGTAGCTCCCCTAGACTTAGAGCTGCCAAGAGAAGTGCTTCCAGTGTCTGACTTAAAACCATGAATACTCCTACTCCCTGGTTACCTCTAATCTCAAATACCAGATTCTTTCAGGGTAGTTTATCTTTCTTCTAGGTGGCATAATGTGGTTGAGGTGCTGAGTTAACAGGGCCTGGGAGAATCAGGAAGAACTATATTTTATAACAAAAGAGCCCCAGATGAGGAGCTGGAGGACAAGAGTTCCACGCTCATTTCTGCTACTGGTCTAGGCAGGGGAGCTCAGGCAAGGCTCAGTTCCTCAACCAGCGCTGGAGGAGGCCGCTCAGGTTATCTTTCCACCTAGCTCCTGTAGGAAAGAAGGGTTTTTCAGAGGTTCTCAGTTGTACTGAAATAGTTTTGATTATACTTGTGAACGAGGATTCTCAAGTTTTGACTGCAGAACAAAAAGATGCACTAGCGACAGCGTTAACTATCCTACTCTCTTTTAAGACCCACAAGGCCTCTTCCCTGCCCGTTCTCTAGACCAACTTATCACATCTCCTCCCGTCACTCAAACAGGCCAAGCAGCCTCTTCACAGGGCATCAGGTGGATCCCCAAACTGTCGTGCACCACTGTGTTCTTGTAGTGGAACATAGTGGGAGCTTCACAAACATTTGTTGAAGGCAGGAAGGAAATGACTTCCTTTCTAATAAGTTATGAAACAGTTTCCAATAAATTTTCACCAAAGGAATGAACGCGCAGTTACTTGTAATCCTGTCCACCAAATCATTAATCTTTGATTCCGCCCCCCATCCCCTGAGCCTGATGGCTGAAGAAATGCCTTTCATAAGATAACCATGGAGAAAGGAAAATTAGAAAAGATACTTGAGTTGTCCTGTCTACTGGTTTTAGGAGCAAAAGCAGCTGCTAAGATTGGACATGCAATAGTGAGGATTACATTTTACTTTCAAAAATAGTAAAATTTAAAGATTTGTTTTTTTAAAAGAATTACACTGGGGCTTCCCTGGTGGTGCAGTGGTTGAGAGTCCGACTGCCGATGAAGGGGACACGGGTTTGTGCCCCGGTCCAGGAGGATCCCACATGCTGCGAAGCGGCTGGGCCTGTGAGCCATGGCCGCTGAGCCTGTGCGTCCGGAGCCTGTGCTCCGCAAAAGGAGAGGCCGCTACGGGAGAGGCCACAACAGTGAGAGGCCCACGTACCGCAAAAAAAAAAAGAATTACACTGAAAATAGAAAAATAATCCAACTTCTCAAATGTCACTATTTGCCCTTCTAGAAAGCAAGGTGGTGTCAGCGGAAATATGAAATATCGGCAGCGCAGAGGACTAGGATGAGGAGCTCTGGAGTCTAGTCCTGGCTCCAGTACTGGCACTAAATGACATTAGATCAGTCACCTCGAGGCCTGACAGGTTTGGACATAATGACCTTGCAAATGTAAAATTTCATACTTATGAGTCATTTGTTATTTGCCATGACTTTACATCTGTTTTTCTCCCCCCATGAAACTGGCACTCCGGTGGCTAGGAGAGTGGAGAACTTGCTGAGAAGCACAACTGGAGCTGCAGTGATTAGACCAAAGAAATGCCCGAGACTGCCAGTGGCCAGGCTCCCTTCCGGACTTTTCAGAGCCTCTTCTGTTTTCCTTTCCTTTCTTTTAATCACCAAACTAATGCAGATTTGCTGCAAATGTTTCAAATAATACAGAGGACAACAAAGTAAAAATCTTCCATAAATTCTTACCTGAAGCTTGACAAAAGCTAAACCCAGAGGATGGCGCTGTCGTGGTGGTGGCTGAGGTGCCACCGAACACAGAGCTTCCCTGCCCAAAGCCAGGGCCCTGGCCGAAAGCAGGAGGGCTGCTCTGGCCAAAGAGCCCCCCTCCAGTGTTGGCAGAAGACTGTCCAAATGAGAAGGAGCTGGAGCTACTGGCGCTTGAAGATGCACCGAACACGTTCCCGCTGGTGGACGCGGGGGTGGGGGACGCGGACTGACCAAAAGCCGGCACGGAGCTGAAGCCGGGCTGACTGAAGGAAAAGCCGCTCGCGGGGCTGCTGGTCGGCTGCCCGAAGGCCGGGGCCTGCCCGAAGCTCGTCTGTCCAAAGACCGTCGGGGCGGAGGTGCCAAACGCTGGGCTGCCGAACCCCGAGCCGCTGACCTGTGGCGCGGCAGCCGCCGTGCTGGCGATGCCGCCCGCCTGCTGTACGAACAGGCTCGGGGCAGTGCTGGCGGCCACCTGCCCAAACATGGGGGTCGCCGAGGGGGCGGTGGCTGTGTGGCCGGTGAGCTGGCTGAAAGCCGAGCTAGAGCTGGCGGCCGGTGGCTGAGTAAAGACAGGCGAGCCCGAAGTGACCGCCCCAAACACTGCGGGCTCCGTGGCTGGGCCTGGAGCATCACCGGAAACAGCGCTGGAGGTGGCGGGAGGCCTGGATGTTTCTGGGGCCACGGGGCCGGCACCTGGGACGGCAGGTGCTGCGACGGCAATCTGCCCAGGCGCTGCCGGGGTGGGGGCAGGGGACGGCGGTTCGGTCTTGGCGTCCGGGGCCCCGGTGGCTGCCGGAGTGGCCTCCGCGGACGGCGCTAGGACGGTGGCACTGGGCGCCGCTGTACCAGGGCTGCTGGCCGCAGGCTGGGCGAGAGCGGGCTCCTTCTTCACAGAGTCAGACGTTTGAGAAGGAGCTTGGGGAAGCTGGGCGGATGGCTGCTGCCCTAGGAGGGAGGCTGTTGACACCAAGGCCTCACTACCACCTGGCTTCTCAGGCAGAGCCGATGACGTGGCTGCTTCCGTGCTTTTAGCGGAGGACGTGGGCACGGTGGGAGCAGATGCTGAACTCAGGAGGCTGCCAAACGACAAGGCGGGGAGGGATGTAGGAAGGGGTGTGGCAGCGGCAGCGGCAGAGGACGGCGCTGTACTACTTGTCTGCTGGCCTCCGAACGGAAAACTGGTCTTGCTACCGCTTAGCGATAGCCCCGCAAAACTGATTACGCTGGAGGGTCCCGCACTGGTGAGCGGCAGGCTGCCAAAGACGCCAGTTGAGGAACTGCCGGGGCTGGGGCCGGCCGCAGCCGCCAGGGTCACTGTGGTGGCAGCCACAGAGGAGGTCACGGGAGGCTCCACGGGCTTCCCCAGCACCACGGGGCCGGTGAAACTAAACCCGGAGGGGACGGCCGAAGTCTTGGTGGGCTGTGCACTAGCACCAGTCCCGCCTGGGGATGAAGCCTTACTGGCTGCCTTTGTAGAATCATCTGCTTGGCCAACCCGCAGTCCTGAAAAACTTCCTAGAGTCTCTCCAGCCAGAGAACTTGGAAACAGAAGCTCTCCCAACTTGGACGGCGGAGCTTCCACCTTGCCAGAGGGGGTGGAAAGAGCAATTCCAGAAGGTGCCACAGGCCTGCCGCTGGATGGAGCAGACTCCCCAGGAGAGGGACCAGCAGCTCCCGTGCTACTTGACGTCGTCATTCCCGAGGGAGGGGAGCTTTCAGGAATGGCCTCGTAAAAAGGTTTGCCTGTCCCGCCAAAGGAGAATGTGTCCAGCTGGTTTGACTCTTTGCCGGGGGGTGCTGCCACTAGCAAGAAAAATAAATTAGGAAATGGACTGGATTTCACAAAATATGACCTATCACAGTCTCACTGACTTTTCTAAGCCAAAGCCTCTCTCCTCCCTCGATACTGTCAGGGACAGCTTGTTCTGACAGCAGCAGACAGAACAAATGCTTCTCCGCAGGAACGTTAGCTCTGAGTCATCTCACTGAGGTGGGATGAACGAATGTTCTCTTTATGACCATTAAATAATAACAAATACATCTCTATCTAGAGTACATGAAATTAACCTAGTGGCCCAAAAGAGAAAGAAAAGGCATCTTCCCACATTTCCCCCGTGTGTGCGCCGCAATAACATTCCTGGCAACAGTACTAGCATGTGGACCTCCTGAGAGACCAGGAATTGATCCTTTTTTTTTTTTTTGGCCGCACCATGCGGCTTGTGGGATCTTAGTTCCCCAACCAGGGATTGAATCCAGGCCCTTGACAGTGAGAGCACGGAGTCCTAACCACTGGATCACCAGGGAATTCCTCCTTTGGTTTTATGGACAGATAGAGTGTCAATCCACAGGCAATCATTTTTACCTATAATTAAGGGCTACTTCCTAGTGCTCTCCTCACTAAGTGCTTTCATGGCAGCAGTGTGGCCAGATGGTCAAGGACATACGTGGGCTCTGAGGCTGGGGGCTCTGCCACTTGCTGGCTGTGCAACTCTGGAAAAGTTAATTGACTTCTCTGGGCTTCAATTTCTCCATTTGGAAGAGAGAGCTAATAACAGTACGTACCTCACAGAGTTGTCATGAAGATTAAATGAAATACAGGTAAAGCATTCACAAGGCCTGGTCAAAAAACTGATCAATAAAGACTAATTTGATACTTACAAACTGAAATTGGTCTATCGAAAGTGCTGGTTGATGTTTCTAACTCCATGCTCTTTTAAAAAGTCTGTCTAGGGGCTTCCCTGGTGGTGCAGTGGTTGAGAGTCCGCCTGCCGATGCAGGGGACACGGGTTCGTGCCCTGGTCCGGGAAGATCCCACATGCCGCGGAGCGGCTAGGCCTGTGAGCCATGGCCGCTGAGCCTGCGCGGTCCGGAGCCTGTGCTCCGCAGCGGGAGAGGCCACAACAGTGAGAGGCCCGCGTACCGCGAAAAAAAAAAAAAAAAGTCTGTCTATCACAAACTCCTGAGAACACTGCAAAGCCCCTACTATATACAGGTAATTTCCAGAAACCCCTCTTTGTATCACTGGTGTTGTGCTGAGCTGTTTATGATTTTGGATCGTTGTCTATTCTTGTATTAGTGAAAATGTTTATGGAATTACTATTGTGTTTTAGTACTAATTTATTTCATTTAGGATTTTTGAAATTATTCTGTTCCTCTCCAATCTTTTTATATCATTGAGTTGTTTTTCTTCTAGAAAGTGAGACTGGGGAGAGGGTGGGCCTCAAGGGTATTCAGCCACATCTAAGTGGGCAGAACAGTTTAAGAATCACTGCTCCAGAGAGAAAGGAATGAGATCAACAACCCTTTCAGTGCCACACACAGCTCAGGTTTAGGAAGTCTGCTATGCTTTCAGCTCCCTAATCTCCCTCCAGGAGGTTTTAGGAGATCCCTTTTTTACTAAAAAAAACTTCTACCACTTGGGTTGACACACAGAAAGCACTCATAAAAATATGTGTTGAATGAAGAGATGAAAAATGGTCATTGTCTTATTTATCATAGGGAAAATCTAGAAAGAGCCTAAATGTCCAAAAGGTGAATAGTTAAATAAATTATGGCATATCCACAAGACAGAAATTATGTGGCCATCAAAAATGACATTTACACAAGGTTTTCAATAATACTGGAGAACTCACAAGAGATTGTGTTAAATGAAATACGAGTGGAAGCAAAAACCCCAGAAGGAAATATAACCGAATGGCAATGGTTAAGGGTACAATGTGTGATTCCAGAACACATCACTTTTATAATAAAATATAACAATCACTTTTATCATAAAAGTTCTCTTTTTAAAATAAAAGAAAAGTAAGCTTAATTACTTAAACTGAGAACTGGAAGGCACTTAAAAAGTACATCTGGTTTCCTTACAGGTCTTCAAATTCTTTTAAACATTAAAAACATGCTGGTTGGTAGATGTGCAACAACATGCATGAGACCAGTGTGTTTTCTGCTAGGTTATCAAGGAAAAAAGATGAGTTCAGTCTTTGATATCTATAGTACTAAGTCTATCTCATCCTATGAATTGATACAATTTTAAATGACATAGGAAAAAGATGGAAAAAAATAATTCACATGTAAACATTCACATTTAAAGCACAGCCTTGCTTTTCTAGAAGCAAATCCTCTCCTTGTACTTCATTATGAAGAGTAGAAGTCCTTCCCCAGTTTTGAAAATCTAGCCTATTTTTAATGCATAATATCAACACCAGGTTAATTGCAGACACTTTAGGCAAGACGCAGCAGCAAGCAAAATGTCAACACATCTGACCCCCAAAACCTGCACTTGTTTAGGGGGAAACACAAAAGTAATGCTATGCCATGCAGAGACTGTACCTTGTGTGGCCGTGAAATTAGAAGACGGTGTTGGTGTGACTATCCCAAAATTAAAGCCAGTCCTAGGGAGGGGAAGAAAAGAAGCTAAAAATGAACAAACCCAAGGCACAACATTGCCCTTTTAAAGTACATTTTATAATTCATTCACACAAACTGTTCTCGAGGGACTTACAATCTAGAAGATAAACGTCAACAAAGTGAAAGCACATTATCTCTGAAGCAGCAGAGCCATCGCAAGCTCTCTAAGCGGGGAGAGACAATTTGTGGGTGAGGTAAGAAGGGAGAAGCAGGTGAGAAGACCTTGGAGGAACAGCTGGGCTTTCCACGGGGGAGGCTGGGGTGGGGACCTATTCCAAGGAAAGCAAAGGAGTAGGAGAAATGCACTGGGAATGTTTCTGTGGGGAGAGTGGCCAGAGCAGATGGCCCACCTAGTGAGGAAGACGAGACAGGCTGGAGGACCTCTATGACCCAGACCGAGACCAAAGAGCGCGTCAGGACAGTGCACGCCACAGGGAGGTGACGGACAGCACGGAACAGGAGCCACTGTCTCTGCCGTTCTGACAGAATGCTTAGTTCTGGGCTGGGAAATTTGGTTCAAAAGCTTTTCTTTTCTTTTTTTAAAATTTTGGCCACACCTCGCGGCTTGCGGGATCTCAGTTCCCCAACCAGGGACTGAAGCCGGGCCGTTGGCAGTGAAAGCGCCGAATCCTAACCACTAGACCACCAGGAAACGGCCCTCAAAAGCTTTTCTGACTCTTGTCATCACGTCGTCTCTTTCTGTACATTTTCTTTACACCATGAATGAAGACACCATGGCCAAAGAAGAAAACGCAGCACGAGCTGAGCCAGAACAGACTATTCACTGTGAGAAAAGTTCAAATAGCAAATTTAAAACTCTACAGCTTTAAAATGTAAGGGACCAAGCATACCAAATATGGTAAGAAATGGTAAGGACTGGACTTAGAGTTTTCTTTTTAACCCATCATTGGCTTCGTCAAATGGACTAAGACCACCTAAGAGGATGTGTTAAACATTTCATCACATCAAAAAAGAAAACAATTCTCTTTCTTTTTCTCAAACTTGGTGAAGAAATTTTATCTAATAACGGTAAGCCACTGACCCAATGACCCAAACCTTTTCAGGTTATTTTAAAAATGGCAAGAAGACTATCAGTTCATAGAAGTAAAGATTAAAAGATGCAGTAACTCCAGGGCTTCCCTGGTGGTGCAGTGGTTAAGAATCTGCCTGTCAATTCAGGTGACTTGGGTTCGAGCCCTGGTCCGGGAAGATCCCACATGCCGCGGAGCAACTAAGCCCATGTGCCACAACTACTGAGCCTGCAGCCTGTGCTCTAGAGCCGTGAGCCACTACTACTGAGCCCGTGAGCCACAACTACTGAAGACCGCGTGCCTAGAGCCCGTGCTCCGCAATGAGAAGCCACCGCTGTGAGAAGCCCGCACACCGCAACAAAGATTAGCCCCTGCTCGCCGCAACTAGAGAAAGCCCGCGCGTAGCAATGAAGACCCAACGCAGCCAAAATTAAATAAATAAAATAAATAAATTTATTAAGGAAAAAAAAAGATGCAGTAACCCCTGGCACTGACCTACTCTTTAAAATTTGCTCCAAACTACCTTTGGGAAGTAGAAAACATAACGATTGACAGTAAAATATATATAATTTCCTCCCCTCAAATTCTATTCTAACCACCTCCTTTCTTTTAAGTGGTTAGGTTGAAGGATGCTCAAGAAACAAATTCACGTCAGGAAAAAGAGATTGTGGTCAATATGATTCCAGTTACAAAAGCATGACCTGAAAGAGCTTAAGAGGCTTTTCTAATGGAACTGAACATGCAACTCTTCACAGTAAAAACAATCTTTGGATGGGTTTTTATCTCAGCCACACAGAGCCTAACTCCACCCCTGAAGGGGAAGGACGCTTTGGCGACTCTCACAGGTTTCAAGATGAGTGCTTATAGCACAGAGAAAAGGCACTCTCCTTCCAAGGTTAATAAAAGCTCCCTTTGGAATGAGGGTTAGAAGACCCTTTTGTTTTTAAAGATGACTCAACTTGACAAGTATAGCCATCATTACTTTTTAAAAAATGAAACAGAAATGTATGTCCCCACATCTATATAAAACCCAAATTTTCAAATGGCTACTGTCCTGCTCTCTCAGAAGTTGCATATAACGTGACCTCTCAAGGCAGCAAAGCCAATCCAAGCTTCTCACCCAGCCCCCAGACGGTGTCAGAATGAAGACACCTCAGTGTGATAAACGTGATCAACCAGACTCACTATCCAAAGAAAATGGAGCTTATCCTAGAAAACAGAACAAATAGGCAATATGTAATGACACATGTCTAAACTTGAATCAAAAAGGGGAAACACATTTACATTAGGACGCTAAACTACTGTCACTATTACCAAACGCATCACTGCAGTGAAAAGAACTCTGGCTTCACATAAGTATACCTACAGATTGTAGGATTTGGGACAGCTATCTGTAAGGTTGCTGGTGATGTCACAAAATTTAGTTCACTACTGACCCTGACGGAGAAAATGAGAAAGACTTGCTGAACTGCCCAACAACAGACGGGGTAGACGTCACAGCTGTCTCTATCTTGGTTGCCACTGGTCCTGAAATTATGGAAAAAAATGAGAACGTTACAAAAAACCAGTTAGAGTCACCATTTTAGTTTAATTCTCTGTGGCAGCGAATGCGTGGTGCCGTGTAGAGCGCAGCCCCAGGTCACACACTTTCTATGACAAGTCGGTGGCCGCAGCGCTGCCTAAGTCATGCTGCCTCAAGGTCTCTGAACTTGCTCTCTGGCTCAGTCACTGTCAATTCCAAACCAGGACATGCCACACTTGCCCCTTTGCAGGAAAGAGGTCAAAATAGCTGGAGTGCAGTTCAAATTTAAGGCTTTAAAAGTAGCTTTTACAATTACCGAAAAGTAATATATACCAAAGGAAAAACAAAATTCCAAAGAGAAATAGGATAACTTAATATCTCTGAGTAGTGACTTCATGGCTATTTGCTTTCTCTCTGCATTTCTGTATTTTCCATAGACTTTTTGTATTTAAATAATAGTTCTTTTTTTTTTAATTACAGAGGTAACATATGATTGCTGTAATATAGAGAAGTATAGAGAGTTAAAAGTGCAATCCATCATCCTTCCCACATTCAATATACTGTAACTACTTATTAATAGTCTGGGGTATTACCTACAATCTTTCCCCTATCGCTCTACTTTTAAAAGGAGGACGGGAATGGGGGAATTACATTTAAAAAGCCCAAATCAGGGATTCCCTGGTGGCGCAGTGATTGAGAGTCCGCCTGCCGATGCAGGGGACACGGGTTTGTGCCCCAGTCCTGGAAGATCCCACATGCCGCGGAGCGGCTGGGCCCGTGAGCCATGGCCACTGAGCCTGCGCGTCCGGAGCCTGTGCTCCGCAACGGGAGAGGCCACAACAGTGAAAGGCCCGCATACCGCAAAAAAAATAAAATAAAAAAAAGCCCAAATCAAACCAAACCAAACAATAAGAAAATGCACCTCCCTTTAAGTAAGTATGGGATAAATATTTGTAAAATTATCTAACAAACCACTATAATACAATGTGATGTGTACAAGGCTGTCCAAGGCAGCCTGACTTATAATCTTGAAAAGTTAAAAACAATCTAAACTATCTGCAGAGTACTATTAAAACTTAACAGGGTACAACTACACAGTGAAGTCTTAGGCTACCATTAAAATGAGTGAGGTAGAGTTGTATCAGATCTGGAAAGATGAACACGATATTTACTTTAGGGGGGGCGGGGAAACAGATTACATATCAATATATACAGGATATGACTATTTTTGTTTAAAAGAACAATACACATCAAACCCCAAGAGATACACATCAAATCGCTGAGCGCTGTTATCTCTGGAACAGGGAACTTATAGGGCAGCTTTCGTTTTCTACATTATATAGCTCTACACCATAGACTTTTTGTGGACTTGTAATAGTTCTATAATCAGTAAAACAATGAAGGTATTTCCATTATTAAGTAATAAGGGAATTATTCTACAGAAGTTTCAGAAATGCATTTTTTTTTTAAAGAAAGTTTTTGCAAACTCTTAAATAGTACTTTTCAGGGAAATTTTCCTACTTAAGAAAAGTCTGTTTCCAGAAAGTGAGGACAGAAGGAAACACACAGCAAGGACAGAGAATATTTCACAATCATCACTGAATGGTGAATCCTAGAAATCTCTTTGCAAGTCATGCTAACTGCCTAGACATGCACAAAACAAAGCCCCTTAGATGTCCTTGATTCTTAACTTCAGGAGTGACAAAAAACTCTCCAATAAAATCCTTGAAAGGGGTTAAGATACATAATCTTTCAAAAATTTTTTCTAAAATATTAGCTAGAAATGGAAACAAATTTCTTAATTTGAATCCTAAATGATTCAAAAGTCTTCGACAAATTCCACTGAAATTTCCCTTCTAATATAAAGTTTTAGCTGCTAGTTAAGAAGTGCTATACACCTTCTCATGGAAGACTTATATGATAAAAACTGTGCTCCTCCATTAATCCGAATTCTAGAATACAACTTGGGCTTACACAATAATGGTTTTCTTCTGAGTGCAAGGAATACTTCTGAAGATAAACCCAATATCCAATGAGAAAGATTTGACTACAGAGAAGTTGGGATGATGGTATGATTGTGTAGAGATTACGGAAAGCAGGCTGCTAAAGTGTGAAGTTCAGCATCTCGAACAGAATGTACTAGCTTGAAGACCCACTGGAGAGCATGAATCAGAATAAAAGCTAGAGTCCAGAGCATGGTGAGAACGCTGGACCGCGGGCAGCACAGTCTAGCATTTTCTGGGCTGTAGCAGAAAGTAACACATGTCAAATGAAGCGGACTCTAACACAGGGTCAACAAAAGGGGCTGCTGAGGAAGAGCCCACATTAAACTAGGCACTACGTGTAAGCACACTTCTATGTCAAGTGGGCTAGGGCGGCGTGGATGCCTGGTCAGAGCACTTTATGGTGACTGTAAAAACTAATTTCGGTTAAGAGTAATTACGCCTGAGTGACTGCTGGAAGCACGTGAAGCCACAGCCTTTTAATACTGAATTTGATCTACTCTGAGGTCTTATATTGTAACAGATCCATT
The DNA here is from genome assembly GCF_003676395.1 of Aethalodelphis obliquidens. Classification (NCBI taxonomy): domain Eukaryota; kingdom Metazoa; phylum Chordata; class Mammalia; order Artiodactyla; family Delphinidae; genus Aethalodelphis; species Aethalodelphis obliquidens. The sequence goes on from NW_020837951.1 coordinate 5,173,893, forward strand.
TTACTTTCTGTGTTTTACCAGCTTTTGAACTGTCCTCGTAAACCCAGAGAGTTTTTCTTTCCTTTGTAGTAGAAGAAGTAGAGTTCAGTGCTCTGATCCACTCCTCTCTAAACTTTGATTATCCAGCAAGGCAGGTGCTCCTTTTTAGGAAAAACATTTAAAGGCAGGCTTTCTCCTATTGCTCTCATATTTCAGAAGTCTGCAGAGCTGCTGAAGGGCTCACTAATTTCCTGGATATTCTACATCAACTGAGGCCTTTCAAATATGTCTTTACTGTACTTGATTTCACACCAAGCTGCCTCTGTGATCCACAACAATAAACTCTACTGTGGAGCATATCTTTCACCTTTATTTTCACTAAAACAAAAGGGCAAACTTACCTGAAGCTTTATCACCAGATGACAATTGACTGGACGCTGGTGTGGGCCCAGACGGCTTTAAGGCGTTTATCAGAGATCCCTATAACAGGAGCAAGACATTTATGTGAAACCGCAAACGAGCCTTTGGAATAAAGGAACATGTAAAATGATAACATAATTTAAAATAAGCAAGCACAAACACTTTGATTTAGTTTAATTTTGTTTTTTCCGTTTCAATTTAAGTCAGTATTTTTAAATGCTTACCACATGTAAGATCGTATCAGAGATGGGAATATTCCACAAGCACCAAGAAAACAGAGTCAGGCCTGTTTAGCTGGTGGCTATTTCCTCAGTGCCTAACACAAGACTTGGCACATAAAAGGCACTGGGATATTTGATACACAAATGAAGGAAGAAGTTAATGAATGAAATAGGTCCTGGCTCTCAACAAAACTTATAATAAGGTTAGAAAGCAAAACTGTTCAACTTATCCACCTCCAGTCAATGTTCCTTTCCTCTTGGCAAGGCAAGAGGATTTGTGCCTTACCATGTGTCCTCCAAGGTGAACATGGAAACCTCCAGAAGAAAGACCAAATGCTAACCGCTTAAGTGTCATGTTAAGTCACGGCAAGCTAAGGAGTAGACAGCCACATCTGAGAACTCACAATAGGCAAGTTCTGATGTTCAATCTCAAACACAATCTACCATTATTTCTAGAGACAGAGATGAGTAGCAGAGCAACCAGGTTTCTTAGGGAAAGTCTCCAAGAGAGCTTGGTCTACCTTTCACCATCTCCTATGATTTTCTTCTGGATTGCGTAACTGTTTATAATATAACCTATCTTTGTAAGAGACAATGTTTATCAGGCAACAGCCTGAAAGTAGACATAACACACATCACTGAAGATGCAAGGTCTGAAAAACAGGGATTGCAAGAGAAAGCAAGAGAACCTATCCCCTGGATGCTGACACGGGAAGGTACAACGAACAAAGCAGTGGACAGGAAGAAGTTGGAAGACTTGGGTTCCAGCTCTGATTCCATCATTTAATAAAAACCGTGGAAGCCTGCGTTAGTCACCTGAGCCCCGGCTTCTTCATTAGTGAAACATAGCTGAACACCTGTCTTGTCTATATGGTTGTTGTATGGGTTAACTAAGACAATGTTAAATGAAAGTAAATTTCAACTCCATACAGATACCCCATATACAAATATAGAATTATGACCCAAGATTACGAGGTGCAGGATGTCACATGGCCTACAAAGACAGTATCAGGTCCTAACTGACCTACCAGGTCAAGACTGGCATAAACTGTGGGGAAAGGATCACAGGCCTTTGTCAGACTTACAGTTCCTTTAAACAACATGAGGACCTAGTACAGCACTATCTTCAGTTACAAAGACGGTCACTGCAGGTCACGTTAGCAAAGCCCAAAGCAGCACGTTACCTGCTTAGCTTGGTGAGCAGACGCTGGGGTCAACATCGGGTGAGGTGTTTTGGCTGCAGAGTACGGCACTGAAGAACTGAAAAACACAAAGCATATGCTCAAGAGAAAGGCATGACTGGGTGTAAATCACATTCATCCCTGAGCCAACCTTCTGTCCAAAACATAATATCAATTTGGGGGTAGAATATAGATGTCTGGGACCCTAATCAAAGTCATTTGACATTTTTCGGATTGCAGACTAAATTCTTTAAATGACATTTGGGTCTTTAGCATAAAAGTCAAAGCAGCGACCTGTAATCCTAGGAAAAAATTATGAATATTCAGAAGTAGATCCTTTTCTTATCTGGAGACTCAGCCTTCTGCACCTCCTCCCCAACACCCACCGCCATTCCGGACCACGTGGGGAATTCCTGATTCTGTTTTCCAGGCCTGAGAAAATGTTCAACAGGATCTATGGGATGTATATGATCTGGCTCAAAGAAGAGACCTCAGCTTCTCACGGCAACCAGCCCTGGGAGCCCAGAGCTCACGATGTCAGCACACAAGAGTCAAACATACCACGGTTCCGTTCCCGACCTGCACTTCTGCTATGGTATGAAAAGTGCATCCAGTGTGTGTAGAAAGAGTTCTCACCATCTTTTGTTACCCCTGAACACAGTAAGCAGGGAACTGTTATTTCAATAATTACTTAGTGTTAATATGTGACGGAAAAAAATCACCTGTTTAACGCAAAGCTCTATTCTTGGCTCCTGGGAGCAATTCTTTCCATCAATCTATCTGTCTTCAGCGCAGAGCTACTTTGACTAGTATGCATAGGAATAGCAATTATAGGACCTGGTTTTATTTTTCAGAACTCTCATTTAGGGAGAATTAATAATTTTCCATTGAAAGATTAACTTGGAAGAGGAAAGACAAAAATAAGCCCATGCCTCACAGAAAAAAATTATCAAACATTTTAATAATCTTACAGTCACCTCAGGATACTCTCCTGGAATAATACAGGAACCTTCCCAAACAAACTTTATTAGATTCAGAGAGAAGAAAAAAGGCAGTTATTTTCAATGAAACAGAACCTCTTTATTTTCCTACTGAAGAGAGAAGGAGCTGTAAATGTGTGCCTCTCTGAAGAGACACACCCCTGTTCCCCTGAGATGTTCTACCAAACAGGTACGCAGGGACACTGCTCCCTCATCTGCTGGCTCTCCAACGAGAAAAGGAATGTGTGAGTGAGATGCCGGGACTGAGAAATCCCTGGGCGGACACAGCAGACTTAGGTGGAAAAATGACTGCAGCTCAGGCGAGTCACGAGGGCAATGAAAATCTTGCACGCTTTCTTAAAGATAAGCAAAAAATAAACTACAAATAAAAAGAAAAGCAGCAGTTCACCCAATTTTAGAACATTTTTTGCACCCTAAACTTAGTTATGACATGACGGTAAACTAAATCATGCATGAAGCAGACTGAGTGTAATTATTGTTCTATTTACTTGTGATAATGCTATAAATCTCTTGGGTGTCCTAAATCCCCAAACACACAAAATGAGGATTCGCAGTACTTACACACCGGGCCACATGACAACCCTGCAGAGAAATGCTGCTCAGTGCAATCAGCTAACAAACCTACTGACTAATCGGACCCACGACGATCCAAGAGCACGAACAGAAGAGAGCAGTATACCACCAAACAAACGTGTTCAAAGGCCTGTGCGGGACTGTGAACCAAAGCAATGGAAACCAACAGCCAGCAATGTTCAAGAGAAGACGGAAATGCTAAACTTGGAATTGTCCTATTTTGGAGGACTGTATTCTACTTTCTAGCAGTATGGACCTGAAAAGAGATCACTGGAAATTCATTTGAAATGTTCTGTTCCACAGCTGAAAGCAGAAGCCAAAGGACCACAGGCAGAAAATGGCACTGTCACATATATTTACTACATGAGTCTACAAATGACATTTATACTACTGCCAACACTAGGGCACTGCTTTAGAAAGGAGGAATGGAGTTACACAGGTCACTAAGAGTAGTAAAATTAGGTTCTTGGAGAAAAACAACTGCAACTGAACTTAAGTTCTCTGACTTTCCATTACCCAGACCATCCTGATAAAAGTTAATACACAAGTGGAGGTGAATATATCAAGTATGATAAACATCAAAAAATGTCACAACAAACCTCGTTCAAACACTGCCTTGAACACAGGAAAGCCATTTTTGGGGTTTTTTGCCACACCCTATCAGCACTGCCTGCTGACATAGGCAGGCTAATGCACACATTCTAGGGCTGTGTACTCTACACACAATGATAAAATTGAGTTGTTAAGATTGTGAAGCATTAAAATGTTGCCTAGGCCCTTTCTTAGTGGTCCCTTAAACTTTAATGAACTTTAACAAGGCAAATATTCATACTATTGTTGTGAAAGGGGCCAACTACTCATTCTTCTACCTATTTCAACATTTTAAAGAGCTTAAAAAACAACAGACCTGGTTATGTTTTATTTTGGTAAGTCTGATTCATTATCATGTACATCTTTTTATAAATTCACATATGACACAGTGGATCTAAACTGTGAAAGCTGCTAAAGTTAACTATTTAATGAACTATGAATTTTTTGTAATTATTTAAAGGTGAAGCAAGTAAGGGGACAGGACTACTTAACAAGAGCAACTGAAGAAATAAATCAGGAGAGAAAAAGAAAATAATAGAAGATATTGAAAACAAAACCTCTCAGTTCATTTTTTCACCTATCAGACTGTAGTAATCGTAAAGTTTGATAATCTTGGCAAAGATATGGGGAACCAGATTGTCACACACTGCTTGTGGGAAGGAGAAATTGGTATAAGCTCTACTGAGAGAAAGTTGACAACAATTGTAAGAATTATATGTATGTATATACACTCACATATATGGATATCTCCTTTGCCTCAGCAGTCCTACAACTGAGAATTTATCCAACAGATATGGCTGCAAGCATGCAAAATTATCTAAGTGTCAAATTGTTTTAGCATTGTTGGTAACAACATAAGAAGCACATCCCTGAATATCAGTCAGTAGAGGAAAAAAAAAGCTATCAGTTCACTTTTAGGCATTTCTTATGTCTTGTTACCGCCAACTACTGTGCCCTATTGGTAAATTTTATGTCCCTGAAGACTCAAAGGCTTTCCAAAATATCATCTAAAAGTCTGCGAAATCAAACTGTAGTTTTTGCACGCATGTCTAGGTGCCAAGTAACTTAAATAATGCAAGTTGGAACTGTATTAGAGCTTTAAAAAAGATCTATATTAAATATGAAAACAGGATTGTTAAGAATTTATAATGACATGGAAAAATGTTAACAATTAAGTTTATCTGCCCACACCATGCAGCTTGCGGTATCTCAGTTCCCTGACCAGGGATTGAACTGGGCCACGGCAGTCAAAATGAGGAATCCTAGCCACTAGAGCACCAGGGAACCCCCTCCAAATTTTACTTTAAAAAACTAAATTTTCATGGAATAAAGATGAAGACACATGCAAACAGTGATTAAACATTTGCAGTGGGAATAAAGGTAATTTAAATTTTGTTCTTTTTTAACTATCTGAGATTTTCATACTATCTACAATGAACATTTGTAGTAAGAAAAATAAAAGAATGAAAGTTTTTTTTAAGGTTATGGTAATTACTATAGTTATTATTTTTAAAGTGGGGCAACATCTTTAAGTCAGTGAAGGAAAAAAACTGTCAACCTAAAATTCCTTACTTAGGAAAAATATCTTTCAAAAATAAAGATGAAATAAAGACTCTGGAAGACACACAAAAGATGGAAGAATTCAGATCTAAACCTGAAGAAATGTTAAAGAAGTCCCTGAGCAGAAGGAAAATCATACCAGATGGAAACCTGGGACTCAACAAAGGAATGAAGAACACCGGAAATGATAACTATATGCGAAAAGAAAAGATATTTTTGTTCTAATTTAGTTCTGTTTAAAAGATAATCAACTATTTATAAAAACATATCATGGGATTTATAACATAGGTAGAAGGAAAATATACAACAATAGCACAAAGGTGGGGAGGGGAGAAATAGAAGAATACTGTCATACATTCTTTTACTATATTTTAACAGTATAATCACACTTGAAGATAGACTGTGATAAGTTAAAGATGTGTACTATAAACCCTACTGCAACTACTTAAATAACACACAGAGGTATAGCTAATAAGCCAATGAAACAGGTAAGAGAATCATAAAAATATCACTCAATCCAAAAGAAGGCAGAAAAAGAGGAAAATGGAACACAGAACAAATGGGACAGACAGAAAACAAATAGCAATATAACAGATTAAAACCCAAACATGTTAATAATCACATTAAATGTAAATGACCTAAGCACTCCAATTAAAAGTCATAGACTGTCAGATTGGATAAAAAAAAAAAAGATTCAACTACATGCTGTCTACAAGAAACCCATTTAAAATATAAAGACACAAGATAGGTTTAAAATAGAAAGAAGGATAAAAAAGCTATACCGCACTAGCACTAAACAAAGAAAGCTGGACTGGCTACATTAACATAGGAGAAAGTAGATTTCAGAGCAATTAATCCTACAAGGGAGAAAGAGAGTTATTTTGTAATGACAAACTGGGTCATTTCATCAAGAGTATGTAACAATCCTAAACATTTATGTAACTAATAACAGAACTTCAACATGAAGCAAAAACTGATAGAACTGTAAGGAAAATAAATCCACAACTATAGTTGAAAATACCAACATCATTCTCATTAACTGATGGAACAAGCAGACAGAAAATTATCACTATCAACCACCTTAACTTAATTGACATTTATGGAACACTCCAACCAACAAGAGTAGAATACATGTTCTCTTCAAGAGCACACAGAACATTTACCAAGATGATTGATATTCTAGGTCAGGGACTGGCAAACTACAGACCAAAGACCAGCTGCCTGTTTTTGTAAATAAAGTTTTACTGTAACAAAGCCCATGCCCATTCATTTACAGTTTGTCTACAGCTGCGTTCAGGCTGCAATGGCAGAGTTGAGTAGTTGAGACAGAGACTATATGTCCCACAAACTTAAAGTATTTACTATATGGCCCTTAAAAAAAACCCTTGCTGATCCCAGTTACGGGCCATAAAAGAAGTCTGAATAAATCTAAAGAATTCAAGTCATACAAAGCATGTTCTCTGACCACAATAATTAAATTGAAAATCAATAACAAAAAGATATTTAGAAAATGTCCAGTTATTTAGAAACTACATAACACACTTTAAAATAATCCATAAGTATAAAAAAAAAGTATTTTGAACTGAATGAAAACGAAAAATAACATATACAAAATCTGTGGGATGTAGCCAAAGCAATTCTTAGAGGGAAATTTACAGCACTAAAATGCCTGTATTAGAAAAGAACAGTCTCAAATCAATGACATTAGCTTCTACCTTAAGAAACTAGAAAAAAGAGTAAATAAAACCCAAAGTAAGCAGGAAAATGAAATAATAAATACCAAGTAAAAAAGTAATAGGAAAAAAAAATCAATGAAACCAAAAGCTGGTTTCTTTGAGATCAATAAAATTGATAAACCTCTAGCTAGACTGATGAGGTAAAAAAAGACACAAATTACCACTAACAGGAAAGAGGGAACTAAAATCATGAATTCTATCCACATTAAAAGGATGATAATCAGTGACTATTACAAAAAATGTCATGCCAATAAATCTGACAACTCAAATGAAATGAACAAATTTCTTGGAAGACACAAACTACCAAAGTTCACTCAAGAAGTGGATAAGCTGAATAGTCCTATATCTACTAAAGAAACTGAAATTTCCAAGCCAAAATGACTTCAGTGGTGAATTCTACCAAACACTTAAGGCTGAAATAATAACAAATCTATATAAACTCTTCCACGAAACTGAAAAGGAACACTCCCCAACTCATTCTGTAAGGCCAGCATTACTCTGATAACAGAATGAAACAAAGATATTACAAAAAAACAAAATCTACAGACCAATATCGCTCATTAAGACATGAAAAAATTCTTAACAAAATTTTAGCAAATTGAATCCAACCATATATTAAAAAAAAGGACAATACATCATTACCAACAATTGGTTTAACATTAGAAAACCGATCAATCGGGCTTCCCTGGTGGCGCAGTGTTGAGAGTCTGCCTGCCGATGCAGGGGACACAGGTTCGTGCCCCAGTCCGGGAGGATCCCACATGCCGCAGAGCGGCTGGGCCTGTGCATCTGGAGCCTGTGCTCCGTGGTGGGAGAGGCCACAGCAGTGAGAGGCCCGCATACCGCAAAAAAAAAAAAAAGAAAACTGATCAATCTGACAAGGGCACCAAGACAATTCAAAGGGGGAAAAGAAAAGAGTCTTTTCCGCAAATGGTGCTGGGACAACTGAATACCCACATGCAAAAGAAAGATGTTGGACCACAAAGTCACACTATTTACAAAAATTAACTCAAAACAGATCAAGGACCTAAATGTGAGAGCTCAAACAATAAAACTTAGAAGAAAACACAGGAGTAAATCTTTATGATCTTGGATTAAGCAATGGTTTCTTAAACACATACCTATATGTAAGACACCTATAGCACAAGCAACAAAAGAAATAAATAAACTGAATTTCATCAAAATTAAAAATTTTGTTGTTCTAAAGGACACTATCAAGAAAGTGAAAACTATGCAAAGAATGGGAAAACATATTCACAAATCATGTATCTGATAAGGGACTCGAATCTATATTACATAAAGAATATGACACCTCAACAATTAAGATAAATAACCCAATCAAAAAACATGCAAAGGATCTAATAGACATGTCTCTAAAGAAGATACAAATGGCCAATAAGCACATGAATACACTCCCAATTATCATTCATTAGTCATAAGGGAAATGCATATCAAAACCACAAGGAGATACCATGTAACACCCATTAGGAGAGCTATAATCAAAAAGATGGACAATAACAAATATTAGTGAGGATGTGGAGAAATTGGAACCTCATACATTGCTAATGGGAATGTAAAATGGTGCAGCTGCTTTGGAAAACAGTTTGAACTACGTTTAGCTCAAAAAGCTAAATGCAGAATTACCATATGATCTAGCAATTCCACTCCTAAAACATTACCCCAAATAACTGAAAGCAAGGACTCCAACAGATACTTGTACAAGAAGAGGCGAAACACCCAAGTGTCAACTTACAGATGAATGGATAAGTAAAATAGGACATATGCATACAATAGAATATTATTCAGCCATAAAAGGAATGAAATTCTGACATACGTTACAACATGGATAAATCTCGAAAATTCGAGCAAAATAAGCCAGACGCAAAAGGACAAATACTGTATGATTCTACTTATATGATGTACCTAGAACAGACAAATTCTTAGAGACAGGAAGTAGAATAAAGGCTACCAGACACTAGAGGGAAGGGGGAGTAAAGAGTTACTATTTAATGGCTACAGTTTCTGTATGAGATAATGAAAAAGTTCTGGAAACAGATAGTGGTGAAAGTTACACAACACTGTAAATGTGCTTAATGTCACTGTACACTTAAAAATGGTTAAATTAATAAATTTTGTTATACATCTATTTTACAATTAAAAAAAAAAAAGCTTCCTAACTGTTCTCCCTGTTTCTACCATTCCTCACTCCAGCCCTTTTCATCTATTCTCAATATAAGAACCAGAAGCCTCCTGCTAAAACCATAGGTCAAGAGAACTATCTGCACTTATCAAAGCTCATGGAATTTTACACTAAAAAAAGGTGAATTTTACTGTGTGTTAATTACGTCCCAATATTTTTTTTTTTTTTTTGCGGTACGCAGGCCTCTCACTGTTGTGGCCTCTCCCGTTGCGGAGCACAGGCTTTGGACGCTCAGGCTCAGCGGCCATGGCTCATGGGCCCAGCCGTTCCGCGGCATGTGGGATCTTCCCAGACCGGGGCACAAACCCGTGGTCCCCTGCGTCGGCAGGCGGACTCTCAACCACTGCGCCACCGGGGAAGCCCACGCCCCAATATTTTAAAAAATTGCTAAAATTGCTTTTAATAAAGGAAACATAAATCCGATCAGTTTGTTCAACATCCATTGGTCAGCCAGGTCCTGACCGAGGCTTACTAGATGTTACAAGACCTGTATCCTGGGCCCCGGCCCTGCTATCCCTCTCCCTTCAGCCACCAGTGGCTGTTTGGCTCCTTCCTGAACCTGCCAGACATGCTCTCACTACAGGTCTCACTACAGGCCTGGTGCTTGGGGCTTTCTTCCTTAGGATATTCATGCGACCTGCTCTCGTCTTTGGTCTTTATTCAAATGTTAAGTGTCAAAAGACACTGCAAGGCAAAATATTACATAAGACGGGAGAATCCAGCTTAATGGTGAAAGAAATATGGTCTGATATTTCTGAGATATTTTAGTCATTAGCCATGTATGAAGAGCACCTTCCTTGTTCCTATTTAAAATTGCAACCCATGTCCAGACAACAGTCCCTAAACCCCTTCTCTGCTTTAATTTTCTCCATCATACCTATCACCACCTAAAATACTATTTATTTTACGTACCATTTGTCTCTCTGTGACAAGGGCAGGGTTTGGGGGTTTTTGTTTTGTTAACTGCTTTATCCCTGGCACCTAGAACAGTGTGTGGCATACAGGAAATGCTCATAAAGTATTTGTAGAAAGAATGAATAAACGAATGCCAAAATTCCTGAAAGTAATGATCTATCCGGTGTGCTTTGGAAAAAAACCCAACCAACCAAAAATCCCACCGTATTTCTAACCTCATTCGTCCCTGCTTTCTTCATCCTCCATTTCCTGCCAGGTCTCTAGACATACTGGCCTTCTTTTACCTTCACCTCAAACATGCTCTGTCCTTTCCCAGGTCTGGGCTTTTACACATCCTGCACCCTCTGTTTATAACAATCTTCTCTCTACTCTGCCTGGCAGCTTCTGGTCACTGCTCAACTTTCAGCTAAAACACCTTTTCCTTCCCAACCTCCTCATCAGCCCCAGATGCAACCAGATGGCCTTCACTGTTTGCCTTCTTAGCACCTTGTACGTCTCCTTCATCCAACTCATTACACTGCAGTTAGAGAACTGTCGATGTAATGGGTCGTTTAGTGGCTGTCTTCTTGCTAAGATCTAAGTGCCGGGAAAGCGGGGACCTGGTATGTCTTACTCACGACTGGATCCCAAATACCCAGGGTGTTATCATGCTCATGGCAGACACCCCTTAGGAACCTGCTGAATCAAGTGACTGAGCACTGGAGAGGAGTCTAGATAGCCATGGGTTTGCTCCAGATAAACCCTCTTCCTGAAAACAGGAGGTGAATATAAGGGATGAGGCCAATGAACATAAGACATACCAACGGCAGAAATGTGTAAGCTCATCTTTTTTGTTTGTTTGCTTTTGTTTTAAAATTTTTATTGGAGTACAGTTGATTTACAATGTTGTGTTAGTTTCAGGTGTAGAGCAAAGTGAATCGGTTATACATACACATATATCCACTCCTCTTTTTTATTAGATTCTTTTCCCATATAGGTCATTACAGAGTATTGAGTAGACTTCCCTGTGCTATACAGCAGGTTCTTATTTAGTTATCTATTTTATATATAGTAGTGTGTATATCTTAGTCCTAGTCTCCCAATTTATCACTCCCCCCCTTATCCCCTCGTAACCATAAGTTTGTTTTCTACCTCCATGACTCTACTTCTGTCTTGTTAAGTTCATTTGTACGCTTTTTTTAAAAAGTCCACATATAAGTCATATCATATGATATTTGCCTTTCTGTGTCTGACGTACTTCACTCAGTATGACAATCTCTAGGTCCACCCACGTTGCTGCAAATGGCATTATTTTGTTCTTTTTTATGGCTGAGTAATATCCCATTGTATATATGTACCCCATCTGCTTTATCCATTCCTCTGTCGACGGACATTTAGGTTGCTTCCGTGTCTTGGCTATTGTAAACAGTGCTTCAATGAACACTGGGATGCATGTATCTTTTTGAATTATGGTTTTCTCCGGGTATATGCCCAGCAGTGGGATTGCTGGGTCACATGGTAGTTCTGTTTTTAGTTTTTTAAGGAGCCTCCATACTGTTCTCCATAGTGACCGTAACCAATTTACATTCCCACCCACAGTGTAGGACAGTTTCCTTTTCTGCACAACCTCTCCAGCATTTATTGTTTGTAGATTTTTTTTTTTTTTTTTTTTGCGGTATGTGGGCCTCTCACTGTTGTGGCCTCTCCCATTGTGGAGCACAGGCTCCGGATGGCAGGCTCATCGGCCATGGCTCACGGGCCCAGCCGCTCCGCGGCATGTGGGATCCTCCCGGACCGGGGCACGAACCCGTGTCCCCTGCATCGGCAGGCGGACTCCCAACCACTGTGCCACCAGGGAAGCCCTGCCCTGTAGATTTTTTGATGATGGCCCTTCTGACCGTGTGGGGTGATACCTCACTGTAGTTTTGATTTGCAAGAAATGTGTAAGCTCATCTTATAATAAATCTCTTTAAGATATTACTCAGAAAAAGTTAAATGCAAAATTAAATATTTAAAATACGCTTACCAAACTACTGCTTAAGAGAATCTGAAAGTAATTTTATAATGAATGTAATTCCCTCTCAAGCTTTCTTATTGGGGGAGGTGGTAAATACCAATTTCCACTTGTCAATTATGCTTAGATCCACCTATTATTCAACAAGTGGTTATTAAAAAGGAACTGCATTCCAGGCACCACTCTGGGCTTACGAGTTAAATAACTGCACCACAGTCCAAATTCTGTGGGGAAAGGAAGAGATTTTCTTTGATTCCTTTTTAAGTTTTGTGTCTATTTTTCTTAAGTCAGAAAAAAGGGCAAACTCAGCATTGCTCCTTTAACAAAGCCCTTATCAGTGATTAGCTCAGATGAACCCTGGAGGGAAACAAAGCCTGAGATAAGATAAAGGAAATCACCAATAGGTGCTTCTCACACATGGTTAACAGCTAAAATATCTCAGAAATACCAGACCATATTTCTTTCACCATTAAGCTGGATTTTCCTGTCTTATGTAATATTCTGCCTTGCAGTGGCTTTTCTTTGCCTACCCTACACTAGGAATCTGGCTATAATTCCCAAACTCTAATGCATAGTTCTTTCCCTTGAGAAGTTCACAACGACCACAAATGCCATCTTGGTCGAAACAGCATACCAAAGCTTCAAGGTCACTACAAGATAGGAAAGCGAGTAGGCTTGTTTTTGGCTGTTAGTATGGCCCTGAGATAACTAAGAAATTCCTGGCAGTGTTGATAAATGGACCAATGTGGAAAAAAGAGGCCAGTGGCCTAGTGCAGCAGGGCCACTCGATAAAGCCAAAACAGAACAGTGAGCAGACCTGGGGGCAGGGGAGTAGGAGAGAGCTAATGTAAACTGGAAAAGACACAGGGTCTGTGGCTGTTCATCTCACCGCTGGACTAGTAATGGGCACCAGACTCTAAATGCCTGAATGACACTGGTTCTCACGATCCCTACATTCAGACTGAGGAAACGGCCCTCAACTCTTCCTTCTTCAGCCACACTGAAGAGCTCCTGGCTACAAATACACAGAGCAACAGGGCACAAGCATATTCTATGAACCGTGCTGCCCAGAACAGTGACACGGAGTCAATACCTTGAATTCTAAACACAGATTCAGACTTAAGAAAAGTCAGCTCTGGCAGCAATGATCTGGCCCTCAGATATGGCAGGAAGTCAAGCTAGAAGTCTCCAAACAGAGCTGGTGCCTTTTAAAAGACTGTTTTTTCATACAAAAGGTATGAGAAACCTGAAAGAACAGGAATGCCTGGAGACAGGAAGGAAGGGAGGAGAGACGGTCAATTTCAAGATCATCACTGGGTTTTCAGAATCAACAGTCTGCATTAGAGTCGAACTGCCAACTCAGGAGCCCCAAGAGTATTAAAAAACAAAAAAATCAAAAATCAAACCCTATACCTTACCTGACTTAGTAACTGTAATGTGTATCATATGCAGACTTACACATGACAAACAGCATACTGAGTATATATCACCAAGACTTTGAAGGTTTATGAGGCAACTGCTACTGCCAGTTGAAGAGGACAATCTCCTGAAAACCCAACTGTGTACCCAAGATTAGCTGTCCACTCCACCCCTCTTATAACCTAAATTTCTGCAGGAAAAATAGGCACACTCTGACAATGGCAATGCTGCCCCCTGCAGGCAGTTCACCACTATTACAGAATAATTCACGGGCTTAAACACACTGAAAAGTAGTAACATACCCCATCGCTGCAGAGGGGGCTGTAGGATTATTCTTCAATTCCTGCACATTTACCACTTGAGGGACATTCTTCAAAGTTGATTCGGTCAAAGTACTGACAGCTATTTAAATAGAGAAGAGAAAGGCACATTAATTGCAGTAAAGGATCAAAAATTCTAGCCAGGTATAATGAATCACTAGGACACAAACTCAAGCAGAATGCACTTACTATATAAAGGAAATCTAGGTCGTCCTGCAGCACTGTGCTCAGCGGAGCACCTGGCCTACTCCACTCAGAAAAGTTACTTGGTGAAGCTTTATGCAATTTAAGCAAATGTACTAGTTTAGAAACAAGGAATTCCCTAGCCAGCTTTTATACAGTAGAGCTGAGATACCTGCCATGTTGTTGGCTCGCCCTCGAAAAGGGCAGAAGGAGCTAGAGGATTAGCAGTGCTCGGACTAAGGGCTTCTGCCATCCATCATGCATTCATTCATTCAACCACTCTTTCGCATGAGCTTATTATTGTCGGACTCAGGTGCTGGGAATACAAAAAAAGGTCTAAAACATAGTTCCTTGTCTAAAGAAGCTCATGCCTTAGTGAGACAGACACGATGAATAAAATGTGAAAAATGAGGCCAAGAGGCCTGAATTAAGGAATGGCAACAGGGATTGACTTGACACCTACTTATCTATCTTAGGCTTGTCAGCTTTCATATCTCCTTTTTTGTGTCTTACAATTTAAAGCTGTGGCCCAAGACAATGATATTTCATAATTAACTATTAAGAAGGCCTAAGCAAAGCTCTTAGATCTCTTCCAACTATACTTTGGGCAAAGTTGAAAGCTGCAGCCCAGGTAGGACAGTGGGTCCATGGCAGCTCACTTCACTCCCTTGTTCAGAGAGGTAACCAGGGACATCTTGCCCATGACTGCATGTATTTCATCCTTCACATTCAGAGGTGCCTACACCTTAGACATACTTGCTTCCAAAATGATAATAGACATCACACCACCTCCTGCTGAGAGTGGAATAATCCTAAATCCTGACAGATTTAAGTTTATAAATAACCAACTCAATCAGCTTTATTTGGGGCCTGTTCAGCACAATGCTAAGATTCTGCTTGGTCCAACAAATATTTAAAACATCAAAGGTTTCTTATTTTTTCAGACGGCTCAAAAGTGCCTTAAAAAGTTCTCCGGTTTTTGCTCTTTCATTTCTATTTTAGATGGCTTAATAAGTGTTTTAATATTTGAACTTTTCTTAGAAATCTTTATTATATAATGGTAATTCTTTTTAGTCTAAATAAAACCATCATGTTTTTTTAGTCTTTTAAAATTTTAGTCTAAATTGGTATGTGTTCTAAGCAGTTACAGAACTAAAAAATAATTTTATTCAGCTAAAACAAAAATATCCGATTTATAGCCGAGTTTCTCAACCTCGGCACTATTGACATTTTGGGGCTGGATAATCCTTTGTTGTGGGGTTGTCTTGTGCATTTAGGATCTTTTTGCAGCATTCCTGGCCTCTACCTACTAAATGGCAGCAACACTGCCAACTGTTGGAGGGGAGATGGGTGGGGCAAAATAGCCTCTGGCTGAGAACCACTGGCTTGTAAAGACTGATAGCCAGTGATAACTGAGGTCCCGAGGCGAACTACCTATAAATCTTAATGCAGAAAATTACGGATAGCCACAAACCACTGACAAAATGCAACAGCTGATTAGCTTCTTAGAGTTTTCATCTGTCAAGTTTCCATCTTAAATTTGCAGTCTTAAGAAAAAGCTGTACTACAATACAAAGAACACAGCGTTGGAGTCTGGGTTTTGTTACGTATTGGTCAGCTGACCTTCACCTCTCCAAACCTTACATTACTCAAAAGCAAAATGGGCATACTTATACCCACCTCAGAGGGTGGCTGGGATCCTTCAGATACCATCAGACAACTCTAATGTTATTAGGTGATCTAACTGCGAAGATTAATTTTGGGCTTAAAGCAGACATTACTCAAAAGTAGGGATTAACAACTCCATCAAAAAACCCCACTGATCTCCCACTTAACTGAATGTGGCAGATAATACTGCCCCTTCAAAGGAAAGTTCCCGACTAAGCCTCTGCCTTCGCAGAACTCTCTCCCCCAAAAGGTGAGAGACCTGTCACATTAGCCCTGTCTTCTGAAGGGCAGCAAAGAGAGCCCACCATTTCTTGGCACCTGTGTCCTGGCCTGGGGCTCAGACAGCTCACCATCAGCCCCTGCATAGATGTTTTTACCTGGTGGCTGACTGGCCATCTGCCGTCTCAGGGCTGCTGCAGCGGCCGCCTGGGGAGCAGAGATGGGGTGGGAAGGGCCCGGGGCGCCATGCTTCACGGTTTTTGTTGCAAGCATTGTGCTATCGGCCCCTTGGGGAATAATTTTGCTAGCAGGTGCAGACACTGAGGAAAAAAGATAAATTAAGTGAGAGAGTGCGTCAGAGAAGAAGAAAACACAAAAATTAAAATGGTAAATTCTCCATGTGTGGTTGCAGGGAAAATGTTAAGATTAAAAATCCTTAAGCATTAACACAGGAAAGTACTGGCAACCTGACAGGCTGGCACTTTCACCTTTCAAAGATGCTGCAGGCAATTTGCCTGCCTACTTCTATTAGTGAAAATACTTCACATGACCATTTCCTCCGACACTGAGCAAGACATAACGTTTGTGCCAAAACAGAGCAATGTCCTGCTCTCCTCTCATAAAATCTCTCCATCCTGGCACCTCATGCCCGGCTTTGTCCTCTTAGAAGTCACTGCAATACAAAGTCCTGATGCTCTGAAATAAGGTGTGCCAGCACAACACAGGTCACATCCGCGAGCCAGCACAGACAGTGAGCATTCTGGCTGGTGAACTCTGAGGCACACCATGGCTACAATGGAGGAGCTGAAAGGAGGTGGGACGTGAAAGGCACAAGTTGTGCTCCACAGTAAAGCAGTAACTGTGAACCTTGCAGGGTATCCTCTTCCTCAGGTCCTACCAACCACTTTCAAGAGGAACACACCTCTTGAATCTGTCCTGTAATTTCTAGAATATTAACAGAAATGGGCTGGAACCCATGACTTATGGATGCGATAATATAAAACCCAGTTACAGGAGTTAGAGATCTCTTAGGGAAAAAAAGATCATTTCCTGTCTCATTGTTTACTTACCTGAAGTTCCCATCACACCTGGTGAACCATGAATCAGGTGAGATTTAGCAAAAGGAGTCGCCTGGGGCAAAAGACTGGGCTGGATGGAAGGCGTCCGAACCACGGGAGCATGCCGGGGAACCTGGACCACTGCGTCGTCATCCTTACAGGATGCCCGTGTGTCTTCACCTTCCAGAGACTGGGAAATGGATGACGTTGAGCTGACTTCATCCAAGTCTTCATAATACCTCTGAGACAGGAAAGCTGACCGAGACAGGCTGGCTACAAAGCCCAAAACAAAACACAACTTAGACAATTCAAGTCCAAAAGACAATTCAAGTCCAAAAGCTATGTAATTTTCACTGCCGCTAGAGAAATATCCAATTTATAAATTGACTTAATTATTACTTATCTTATGTGGAAGCAGCTGCTGCTGAATGCGAACAAAGATACTTTTTGCTCAAATGGGCTTTACAAAACCGAGCTGTGTAGGACAAGAACATTTTGACTGTTAAACAAAAAAAATGATGTGAGGTGAGAGAGGGGATGCATGCTGGTGTAAAAGCAGGAAGTTCACAGGCAATAACACCGTCTCAGAAAAGCAACAGACAAGCTTCCAGAGCAGAGTAAACAGTCGCAGTGCTGCCACTGCCTTCCAACAATAAACTTCTGAGAACAGGCCTAACGCAAACTGGAAAAGAAGACATCATGTCCTCAATGCTGAGGGTCTCAAACACTGCCACATAAATCTAATCATTCTTCTGAATCAATTCGGTTAAAACAAAAAAATCACTGAAATCGAAGATTGATTTTCACCTTCCCTGTTTTTTTCCTTCCATAAACTATGAGGTAACATGCCATGTTACTTTCTACCGTGAATTTCAGAAGTCATGTTACTGTCTGTATATTGGAAAAAACCCAAAACCAAACAAAAAACAGCCCTCTCTCCTCCTCAAGTTATGTTAAAGTATTGCTAATATTTACTGACTTATTTGCCCTATAGGCACATCACTCTGCAAGATTTTGTCATAATGGAACCGGAACATAAATAAACGCAAGTGAAAAACAACGCTGTGTGCTGGCGCTGCTGCTAGGCTGCACCAGCCATGCGTGGCTATTTAGATGAAAAGTGACGTAAAGTAAATCCATGAAAACTTGGAATCCTAGGTTGCACCAGCCCCCTTTGAAGTGCCCAAGAGCCACAGCTTAACTGCTATACTGGAGAGCACAGACCCAGAACATCGTCACCACTGCAGGAAGTCCTACGGGACAGCACTGTACCAAAGTGTTTTGATGCAGGTCAGTGTGCAGCAGGGTCACTTAGCAAGTCCCTCCATAACCACCAGCACCACCAGTAAAACTGCAGTTAACATTTATTGAGAACTTACCTGGTACCAGGTACTGCTCAAAGCATCTAAATTAGAAATTCCTGTTATCTGACTTTATGGTTATAGAAAGGCTGAGTAATTTGCCGAAGGTCACGAAGTTGGTAAGTGGTAGAGCCGGAATTCAAACTTGGCGTGTATCCGACTCGAAAGACCATGTTCTTAACAATACTCTGTTATATATAAAATACCCTGTGCTAGGTAGAATTTTGACCCCATGACCCTTGCCCCCAGTGCCACACCCATGGTTATGTTCTGTTAGATGGTTATATTACATGGCCAAAGGGGTTTTGCAGACACGATTAAGGTTACTAATCAGTTGACCTTAGAACAGAGAGGTTAGCCTGGATTTTCCAGGTGGGCCCAGTGTAGAATCTCAAGAGCCCTTAAAGGTAGAGAAAAGCAGCACAAGAGGAAGCAGAGAGAGGTGGCAGAAGTGGGGGCACAGAAGCATTCAATGCGCTGTTGCTGGACTGCAGAGGAAGGGGGCCGGGGGCACATGCAAAGCAAATGAGGACCTCAGTCTTATAGCTGCAAGGAACCGAATTCTGCCAACAACTCAGAAGCGGGATCTTCCCCAGAGCCTTTAGATGAGAGCTCAGACCAGCCAACACTGATTTCAGCCTGTGAGCCCCGAGCAGAGGACCCAGCAGGGCCATGCTGCGCCTGGACTTCTGACACACACAACTGTGAGATCATAAACAGGTGGTGTTATAGGCCACTACATTTGTGATAATTTGTTACACGGCATCCACAGAAAACTAATATAAACCCCACACTCTCTTAGGGCCACACTGCTCTCACTAATTTCTCTAAAATCCCACTTCCTGAGTGTTAATAGCAACAAGAGATGACTCAGACTCATCACCTTCAGGAACTGGAGAGAAAACGGAAATAACTTTCACTCCCAAGGTCTGATACCACCTGGGGGTGCTCTCAGTTTCCTTCCTTCATCTTTCTGATGCCATTCATTGGATTTGGGTGGAGGGACACCCATCAACTGAAAAATGCAATGGCCATGCTCACTTGCAGAGCCCAGGAGCCTGGTCTGCTCAACTGTCCCAATGATGCTGCCTCCGCAGCTGACACATGCTGCTTCCTGCTGTGATCAAGGCTGCAGCTACCTTCCTGGCACTAGAAAGGGGGCCCCACTGAAACCTAAAGAATCTTACTCTGCTTAAATGCTAGCTCAGATCAGGACAGGCAGAAAGCCACATTAACAGGAAGAAGAAGGGGTAGAACTCATGATCATGTCAGCTGACACAGCAAACCTCATATCTTACGAGGAACTACAGAAAGTGTTCCCTTTGAGATAAAGGCAAGGATGCCTACTCACCCCTTTTATTGGACTTTGCATTGGAGGTCCTAGCCAGTGAAATAAGGTAAGAAAATGAAATAAAAAGCAGAAACAAAAGTGTTCATATCCATGGAAGGTATAATTGTTTCCACAGAAAGTCCAAGAAATAGCTACAGACATATTATTTGAAATGAGTCAGCCAAGATGCTAGATTCAGTCAACATACCAAAAAATCTAGTACATTTCTATATACTATATCTAACATAAAATAAAGTGAAATTTAAGGAAAAAGCCCCCATCATTATAAAAGCATCAAAAATATCAAACTTAGGAATAAATCTAACAAAAGATGTGCACGTCCTCCATGCAGAAAACATTTAGAAAAATTAAAGACCCAAGTAAACATACGCCATGTCTAGGAAATGAAAGATCAACACTGTACAAATGTCAGTTCTTCTAAGTCAATTTAGAGATTCAACACAATCCCCATCAAAATCTCAACTCTTTGAGGGCTGAGGGTGGTAGAACTTAACAAGGCAATTATAATATTAATATGGAAACGGAAAGCACCAAGAAGAGCCAGAACATTCTAGATCATGGGTCAGCAAACTACAACCATGAGCTAGCTGCCTGCTTTTATAAAGTTTTACTGAAGCATAGGCATGCCCATCTGTTTACATACAGTCTGTGGCTGCTTTCCTATTACAAGGGCAGAGTTCACTAGGTACCATAGAAACTACATATTTACTATCCAGCTCTTTAAGAAACAGTTTGCCAACCCATACTCGAGACTGTAGAAATTTCTGTGATGATGAAATGTTCTATGTCTGCGTTCCCATTACAGTAGCCACTAGTCACGTGTACCTAGTGAGCACCTGAAATGTGGCTGCTGGGATTAACTGAATTTTTTACTTTATTTAATTTTTATTAATTTAAATTTGAATAGGCTACCATATTGAACAGCATAGCTTTAGGATTTAGGAAAAAAACCAGTATTGAGACTTATTTTAGCACCAGTTAATTGAGGCAGAGTGGTGGCAGTGGTTTCTAATCAGTGTACAGACCATCAGACCTACAGTATAAGGAAAACCAATTTACAACCAAGGCGGGCACTAAGCGGGGAGGAAGAATCTTCACTAAACAGTGTTGGGACAATCAGATATCTAAATACAAAAAAATGACATGAGAGCCATACTTTGTATCACGCACAAAAATCAATTCCAGATAGTATAAACGAAGTATGGTCTACCCCTACAATGGAATACCATTCAGCAATAAGAAGGAATGAACTACTAATACATGATACACATCATGGGTGAACCTTAAAGTTATACCAAGGGAAAGAAGCTAAAGCAAAAGACTACATATGATTCCATTTATACGCAGTTTCTAAAAAAGGCAGTTCCACAGAGCAAGAAAACGGATCAGTGGTTGCTGGGAGCAGAATAGGAACTGATTACAAACAGCATGAGGCAACTTCTTAAGTGATGGAAATGTTTTAAAACTGGAATGTGGCGATGGTTATACAATTCAGTAAATTTACCAAAAATCGTCAAGCTACACACTTACAACAGGTGAATGTTATGATACGCAAATTATACCTCAATAAAGTTGTTTAAAAAAATCAATTTCAGGTAGATAGCAGATCTAAATTTGAAAGGCAAAGCATTAACATTTCTAGACAATAATAAAGGTGCATACATACTCTTTGTTACCTAGAGGTAGAGAAAGATTTCTTCAACAGAACAACAGGAACTGACCATAAAAGAAAGGCTGAAAAATCTGTTTTAAAATTAAGAACTTCTCTTTGCCAAAAGATACTAAGAGGCTAAAAAGCAACAAAGTGAATAACTACAAACTCGTATAACCAACAAAACGCTGGTATCAAGAACTGATAAAAACTTTTACAAATCAGCAGGACAGATTATCCAACAGACAGATGAGCAAAGGATTTAATCAGGCACTTCACAAAAGAAGATACCCAAATGGTAATTAAATACATAAAAGGGTGACACCAGCAGAGTTAAAAGGAAAAAGATTGATAATATCAAGCTTGGCAAGGCTGTGGAACAGCTGGAATATTCATACACTGATGGCCAAGTGTGACTTGCTACAAGAGAACTGCACGCAGAATCTGAAGCTGAGCACAGGGACAGAGTACAAGACACAATTCCACTCGGAGCCACAAGATCACATAAAAGACATACACGTGTACCTCAAGGGACAAGCACAAGAATGTTCAGAGCAACATTCTACTATGTTACAGCTAAAAACTGCAAACAGTGAATGTCCACCAAAAGGAGAATGGATAAACAAATGCAGTATATTCATACACCGAAGCAACAAAAACGAACAGCTACATGCAGCAACATGGATGACTCTTAGAAACCTGATGTAGAGTAAGAGCAACCCATCCAGAGAATAAATAAATGGACTTCCGCAGTATCCAAAGCCCCAAAAACAGGCAAAACCAAATTACGGTGTTTGGGGAGGCAAGCTTAAGCAGTAAAACTATCAAAAAGGAAAAATAAAGGAGACTAAGGAGGACAGCGGCTTAATGCAATGTACAATCCTGAACTGGATCCTGATTTACCAAAAAGCTTGGCTACGCGTGCTGAGCCCGCGCCTAGAGCCCATGCTCCGCAACAGGAGAAGCCACCGCAATGAGAAGCCCGCGCACCACAATGAAGAGTAGCCCCTGCTCGCCACAACTAGAGAAAGCCCGCGTGCAGCAACGAAGATCCAATGCAGCCAAAAAAATAAAAATTTCAACTCAAAACATAGTTTCAAAGAAAAAAGCAGTTATAGGCACTAGAGCAAAGCAGGGTTATGCCTAAAGTTGCATCTAACAAATATTTCTTTAAAAGCAGATTCAGGTAATTATATAGACCATTTCATGACAAAATATTTATCAGGTATATGGCTTCTTTTCAGCAAGTGTTTTTAGCCATCATTCCCTAATCTGTAGGGTTTTTTTCTTCTTTCTTAGAACATCTTTTTTTCAAATGCAGCCTTACTCAAAACCCCATACCAATCAGAAAAGTAAAGCTTCTCTAGGTAAAGCAGAGGCTAGGACCCCTGGAGCCAGCTCAGCTTCCCCCAAAACCCTTGAGAACCACTGCCACAGAACCTAAGGACTAACGCCAGAATAACTACCTTGAACTGCTTCATTGACCATGTATAAGCTGCTTCTTACCCCAATATTCAAATGGATCTCTGTCTCCCATCAAGAACGAAAGGAAAACACACACACACACACACACACACACACACACACACACACACACACA